>NW_022437032.1:1141277-1236685 GCF_009761245.1 Sapajus apella
CTCATTGTTCAACACCCGCCTATGAGTGAGAACATGCGGTGTTTGATCTTCTGCTCTTCTGTCAGTTTGCTGAGAATGATGGTTTCCAGGTTCATCCATGTCCCCACAAAGGACCCAAACTCATCGTTTTTGATGGCTGCATAATATTCCATGGTGTATATGTGCCACATTTTCCCTATCCAGTCTATCGTCGAAGGGCATTTGGGTTGGTTCCAGGTCTTTGCTATTGTAAACAGTGCTGCAATGAACATTCGTGTACACGTGTCCTTATAGTAGAACGATTTGTAATCCTTTGGATATATACCCAGTAATGGGGTTGCTGGGTCAAATGGAATTTCTATTTCTAGGTCCTTGAGGAATCGCCACACTGTCTTCCACAATGGTTGAACTAATTTACACTCCCACCAACAGTGCAAAAGTGTTCCTATTTCTCCACATCCTCTCCAGCATCTGTTGTCTCCAGATTTTATAATGATCGCCATTCTAACAGGCGTGAGATGGTATCTCAGTGTAGTTTTGATTTGCATTTCTCTGATGACCCGTGATGATGAGCATTTTTTCATATGTTTGTTGGCCTCACGTATGTCTTCTTTTGAGAAGTGTCTGTTCATATCCTTTGCCCACTTTTGAATGGGCTTGTTAGTTTTTTTCTTGTAAATCTGCTTTAGTTCTTTGTAAATTTTGGATTCTATTGCTTATTTTTGTCATATTTGTCAAAGATCAGAAAGTTGTAGGTGTACAGTCTTATTTCTGGTTTGTCTATGTTGTTCCATGGTCTGTATGTCTGTTTTTGTACCAGTATCATGCTGTTTTGGTTACTGTAGCCTTACAGTATAGTTTGAAATCAGGTAGCATGATGCCATCAGCTTTAAAACAATACAAATTACCTTGCTTATTGACAAAAGGAATATAAAGTGTCAATTAAATTTTAAACTTATGAAGATTCCAATTTAAGTAATAATCAATATTAATCATTATATATACCAACATATATAAATTAAGATATTAATTTCAAAAAATTTGGAATAGGTTATATCATTGTCTTATCAAACACATGTTTAGAAATCTTAAATAATGGTTTGTCTAATATTTCCCAGGTGAAAAAAAAATCAAATAACTATCTGCCATCTATGTACCTCATCAAGCAATAATTTATTTTTTGGGAGGGTTCCCCCAGAGATTTTACTGTTCTGTTTTTAGTTTGGTAAAATGACTAAATATTTGGATATTCTGGCAAAAAAGCATAAATGACTGCTGCTCACAGTCAAGACTCAATTATCCATATGCAAATAATTTTTGATGTATTCGTTATCCCAGTCTGCCATTATCCTTCTGCCAAACAGTTTTCTAGGCCAATTTCCTCCACTGCTGACTGGGATATACTTAGGAAATTCACACTTGTTTCAGCATGAGCCTCAGCAAATTATAATTAGGTGAGTCTGCTGAAACAAAACAGTCAAACTAAATAATGCATTCCACAACCAAGTATAGATTTTAGTGGAGGATATAGGCTTGCAGGCTGCTATCCACTGACAGGAATACATGAAAGCTACATTTAATCTTCATTTTATCCTTGAGTATGTATGAACATAAATGGAGGAATAAAGCACTCAATTCTCACATTTGCACTTTCTATGCTAAGTGTTCATATAAAAAAGACAGTTAAGGAAGTATTCCTATATCCTTATCATCCATGGTATTGATAAAGCTGATTCGCCATTCTTTTCTTTATCATCTCATTATGGAAATCATGCCTTTCCTGACTTCTATCCACCTTCACCTCTTTGTAATGAAAAACAAAAACAAAATAGGGTGCATCCTACTGTGATGACGTGACTTTATGGCTCACATGATAACCAGTAGTTGGGTGGTCTATCTAGCAGTTCTAATGGAAGAGAGGTTGACAACACCATTAATAGGAAGCAGTGTATCATACTCTAATTATAGCAACTTTCATTTCCTGAGCATTTACTATGTGCCAAATACTTTGCTAAGCATTAAAGTCAATTGACTTATATAACACTTACACCAACACCCTAAGGTAAAGACTGTAGAAATCCTCATTTTACAAATGAGGAAACAGATTCAAAAATCTTTCCCTTGCCCAAAGACACAGTAAGAAAGTGGCAGAGGTGGCTGGGCATGGTGGCTCACACCTGTAATCCCAGCACTTTGGGAGGCCGAGGCAGGTGGATCACAAGATCAAGAGATCAAGACCATCCTGGCCAACATGGTAAAACCCTGTCTCTACTAAAAATACAAAAATTAGCTGGGCTTGGTGGTGCATGCCCATAGTCCCAGCTACTCAGGAGGCTGAGTCAGAAGAATCACTTGAACCCAGGAGGTGGAGGTTGCAGTGAGCCGAGATGGCACCACTGCACTTCAGCCTGGTGACAGAACGAGACTCCGTCTCAAAAAAAAAAGAAGAAAAAAAGGAAGTGGTGGAGGCACGACTTGAACCCTGGCATGCCTGATCCAATGGCTAGTTTCTTCCTCACTTTACCTTTTATGTCCTTTCCCGTTTCCAGATCCATGGACACCATAACACGAAACCATCATAGACTAGAAACATTAATGAAGATCATTAACAGTTAAACTCAGAGGCTTACATCCCCAAATGTGATTGAAATGTGGAGCCCTCACAAAGCATAGAAACAGAAGCTGGAAATTATCTGGTGGCTGGAGGACAATGGGATAAAGGCCAGAAGCTGGAAGGTCAAATAATCCTCTATACACATTTCTATGTTGGCTGTCTCAAGGTCGCTGCTTAATTTTGTTGTATTTTCTAATTTATTTACTCAAAAAAGGTCACTTCAAACTCAATGTCTGCTTAGTGGTGACATACTGATTTTTATCAGAATTTCCAACTGGATTGACTAAAGCCTGAGAAGGTCCATAACAATGAGTCAAAGGCCTTGGCCACACTGGAGTGGAGACTGCATTTGGCTCTCACTGCTTTCTGCCCTTTTATTAATCACTGCCACTATTTGTTTAGATTCATATTGTGATTCATCAGACGAAATTCCTTATGTTAGGCTAAATTATTAAAAGATTCACACTGGGGGCAGTTGGGAAGGGGTAGGGGAGAGACAGCTGAGGGTGGGGAGGGTGGGAAGGGATAGCATGGGGAGAAATGCCAGATATAGTATGAACCTAAAGTAAAATTTAAATAAATAAATAAATAAATAAATAAAGATTCAATACTCCTTCCCATCAAACTTCTGCTAGAACCAAACTGTACTCAAATTTCAATTAAATAATATCCATTGGAAAAAAGAAAGTTTATTTTATGTAAGAGAAATCTCACATACTAAGTTTATTTTTAAAGTGTGTTACAGTATCAACAGGTGTTACACAGTAAAGAACCTGAGATCCATTTCCTGCTTGCATGGAGATTTATTCTGGAAGGCATCTCTTCTTTGTGTTACTTCTACTTTGGTTACTTCAAATTGATTATCCCTTGAGAAGTGGCTACTCTACCTCTCTGAGTCCATGTGGTTTGAGTATTTCTCACCCAATTCTGGCAGCTGAGTGGGTGAAGAAAGATGAGACATGGGATCCAGCCTTGCCCAATCAGCATTTTCTATTCCATGGTCATACTAATGGCTTCAAAGATGAGCATATGACCCACATGAGACAATTATACTCAATTTTAGGACTTTGCTGAAACTTTTGGAAAAGTGACTGCATAAGAGGATGATGAAATGTAATCTTGGAGCAGCTGGTCACCATCTTGTCCCCACATGGAAAAAGACTACCCAAGAAGAATCCAATGCGCGCACACACACACACACACACACACACACCAGGGTAAAAAGATATAGAAAAATCCCTATGATGCTATTTGAGTCCATAGATTCAGCTGACATTGTATCTAACCCTGAGTCTCTTAAATTATGAGACAGTGGATTTTTATTTTTTATTTTTTCCCTTGGGCCAGATTAAGGAGGGGAATCTGTTCGTTGAAAGCAGAAAAATTCTGACTAATAACTAAAATAATTTTATCTTTTATCTTTCTTTAAAGCATTTTTAAGTGAAGATAAGATTTATACTTTGCTGCCATAATAGGTATTAATATCATACATTTTTTTACAAAGTTAGGATGTTACACAGGAGAAAATCCTGTATCTCAGACTCATAGGTGTGAAAGGAGAAGATCGGCTCCATTTTTTTTTTAAGTTCTGAAGCAGCCCTAGAAGTAAGGAATTTTGAAATAAATATCAGGCATGAATTTATTTCTAGTCACTTTCCATTTTCTATAATAAAGAGATTAAAAATGTTTATACATCAACATATAATTGATAAACAGCTTTTCTGAATGGTAGGAACAGAGGTAATTTTGTTAATAGTCCTTGAAAGCCTATCTTCTTGTTAAGCAAAGCTAGTTTACAATTAACCAGATCTCTCCTCTAAACAATGTGACCCTACCCATGCCTCAACTTCCTAAAAGCTAGATAGACCCCCGTCATGTGTAGTTTGGTGAAAAATAAATTAGAAAAAGATATAGCACCAGCCAATTACATTGTGTCATATAAAAGAAGTGGCTACATTGCCTCTCTGAGTCTATGTGGTTTGGGTAAATCCCACACAATTCTGGCAGCTGAGTGGGTGAAGAAGGATGAGACATAGGGCTCAGCCTTGCTCGGTCAGCATTTTGCATTCCATGAATTTAATTCCATTGAGCCATGCTAATGGCTTCAAAGATGACCATCTGTCATTTTTTAGGCAAGCAAACCAACAATTGAAAACCAAATCAACAACAAGACAAAACAGAAGAAAGAAACTGTCTGAGATGATTATTTAGATGTTTGATCATATAACTACAACAGAAAAACAGACTCCCTGACCCTCAGTGGCCTCAGGGACCATCCAACAATGTCTTAATTCTACTTTTTCTCACTCTATTTTTCAGCAGCCCCAGCAGCAGAAACATCTTCAAATCAAATCAAATCATGACATATCCCTATTGACAAAGACCCAACACTTTCCTACTGTGCTGAAGATAAAGTAAAATATCCTTAACTGGATCTATTAGACAATATATGTTCTGCCTCATGCCTACCCATTTTCTGCCTCTCTCTAGACTAGCTGATGGCCTTATTATCTGACTTTTCTCTTTTCTGACACATCAAGTTGCATCCAGCCTCAGGCCTTCTTTAACTCTTGCCTTATCAGTTTTTAATTCTCTTTAGCCACTTTTCACCTGGTTAAGTCCAAGTCCTCCCATGAATCTCTACTTACAGCTTACTTAGAAATTTTCTTTAGCGTGGATAAAACAATTTAGATCCCTCTTATATTTTAATTCAACATTCTATATTTCCCTTCCCAACATTTTACATAAACTGCAATTATATATTAAACATACAAATTTTCTTTAAATATTGGTTTTCCAACTAGTCTTTAAGCTATGAGGTCAGGGGCTGTGAGTGTTTTATAACAAGCTAATAGGTCTGATGTATAGTATGTGTTCAACAAATTTGTTCAAAGGATGATCAAATAACTGAGAATATCTAAGTACCTTGCCCTTAGAGCTAAAGTTTTTTTTGATATTTCCATATTTTGACCCATAGTATCTTAGTCAGTTTAATTTCCTATAATAAAATACCATATAACATTTACAAGGTAGCTTATAGACAGTAGAAATTTATTTCTTACAGTTTTGGATACTGCAAAGTCCAAAATCAAGACGTGGGCAGCTTCAGTGTCTGGTGAGGGGTCATTTCTTGGTTCACAGATGGTTCTTTTCTCCCTAAGACTTTAAGGGTGGAAGAGCTGAGGGAGCTCTAGGGTTTCTTTCTTTAGGACACTAATCCCATTCACAAGGCTTTGACCCCCCATGATCTAATCACTTCCCAAAGGCCCCACCTCCAAATATCATCATGCTAGGGATAAGGTTTAACATATAAATTTTGGGAGCACAGAAACATTGAGTCTACAAAACATATTATTTTAATAACGCTTTAACATTTGTTTATAGCTAATGAAATATGGGTGTATATATATGTACAAATCATAATTATTTGCATATAACTATAATTTGTTTTCAATTTTCTGCTGATTATATTAACATTCAACTGCACATCGTGACACATCATAATGTGGAATGAAATACAAAATAAAACATAACTGAAAGTATCAGAAAGAACTGTATAAAGTATATTTTGTGTCTCACTGTTTTATATAGTCATGTACATACATATGTGTATTTATATATACATATATACACACATACATGCCCACCTAAATATTCATGTGTACGTATGGTGGGTGGCAATGTAAAATGCATTTCTTGTTATGAATTGTAATCAAAATGCTTGGAAAATACTACACCGTATTTATCTTTTAATGATGAGGCCTCATGAGCTTCTAATTCTTTCTTAGTATTCTTTTTTTTTCCCTCTAGTCCACCACCACATTAAAAAAAAAAAAAGTCACTGTTTGGTATTTTATCTTTTATTTTGCATCAATTTGTTTTTCAAGATGGTAGAATGAATTTGGGATTTACAGCCAACTAAGTTTGGATTCAAGACCCAGTTCCTTGGCCAGGTGAAGTGGTTCATACCTGTAATCCTGGCACTTTGGGAGGCCGAGGTGGGTGGATCATGAGGTAAGGAGTTCAAGACCAGCCTGGCCAAGATGGTGAAACCCCATCTCTACTAAAAATACAAAAATTATCCGGGCATGGTGGCATGTACCTGTGGTCCCGGCTACTCAGGAGGCTGAGGCAGAAGAATTGCTCGAACCCAGGAGGCGGAGTTACAATGAGCCGAGATTGTACCACTGCACTCCAGCCTAGCGATAGTGCAAGACTCCATCTAAAAAAAAAAAAAAAAAAAAAAAAAAAAATACAAAGATTAGCTGGGCATGGTGGCCGGTGCCTGTAATCCCAGCTACTCAGGAGGTTGAAGCAGAGAATTGCTTGAACCCAGGAGGCTGAAGTTGCAGTGAGCTGAGATCTCGCCACTACACTTCAGCCTAGGTGACAGAGTGAAACTCTGTCTCAAAGAAAAAACAATTCAACCCCTTTGAGCTTCAGTTTTTCTACTTATCAAATGAGAGTCATCTTAGACACTTTAAAAGATTTTGGAAAGCTAAATAAAATGGTACGCTCTTTGAGGATAAGGACCATCCCTGTTTCATACACCTCTGTATTTTCAATACTTAAATCAATGCTTAACAAACAAGCGCTCAGTAAATAATCGTTGATATATCTATAATGCATGTATAATCAAGCACAGTGTCTGATATACAACACTTAAATGTGAGGAATTATTCCTAAATATTTATAGCAAGGGAAGTTACTTTAAGTCAAATAAAGGACACGAGAAATGGAAATATCTGAAAGAGAAGCATTGCTTATCTTCTATGTGATATTTAATAATGGAAGGTATATAGTTTCTAGGAATAAACAAAGAATACCCAAACCAATACTTGGACTCTCTCTATACGCAGGCATTGTTTAAATAGATACCTAATTCCTAGAGCAAGAATCATAATCCAAAGCCCAAGTGATCAAATCTAACCAAAGGCTTAAAAGTTCTAAGTTTTCCATTCATTTTCTCTAAGAAATTATATATGTACATATAATTTATATATATACAAATGACATAGATATACACATATATGTGTATATATCCTCTTTCTTGCATATACACACACATACAGCACACACACACACACACCCACACACATACACACACACACTAAATATTTACTTATTTCAGCCCCTCAGAAAAAGGCTGCCCACAGAGAAACTAGTTCATAGCTTAGTAGAAAAAAAAATGTGGACATGAAAGTCCAGAGAACAAGTACTTCTTAGGTGAGGTTTGGGAAGACTAGAAAAAAGAATTATAAATGAAAGGAAAATAAAACCTTGCACCTGAAAATCCTTTAGGAACTTGACTTCTTTATCCAAAGAGTCTTATGTTTCCATAATCTTCAAAAGTCATTATTTCAGAATCTGTCATATTTTAGTTAATAAATTACCTGGACCCTAAGTAGAAGCCAACATACAATGAAAATGAAAGAAAATTAGCAGAAAGAAAATTACCTTCACAGAAGGTATTGTCTAAAACCAAACCATCTGGATTTAAATTTCAATTCTGACACTTATAATGAGTGACACCATAGGCAAAGCACTTAACCTAGCTTGGTCTCAAGATTTCTCATCTCTGAATGGCTGCCACCAATGCCTTGCAAGAAGCATCAAAATGAGAGAATCGGGTAAAGCCGTAAATTGAGGAGCTGGCATGGAGGAAGACTCAATATATATTTGCTACTGTTGCTATTACTGTTATAATTACACTCATGATTATCATGATGAATTCTTTTCTCCTAATCTGATGAATCTGAAGTCTTACAGTATTAATTTAATGTTTTCTAATGAGTAATGATAAAAAATGAAATTGGGCCTCTTTTAATTTAGACTATGTCTCTTCAGGTACACCAAAAAAAATTAAAATAATTATCCACAAAATTCATTTAAAGTAGCATACAAATAGACTCTCTCAAGAGATCAGCTATCTTTCTCCATATATAATGTCTCTAAATTATGAGGACACTAGAAAATTCCCACTAATTTCCCATTAATTCCTTTTTTCTTTTCTTTGAGATGGAGTCTTTCTCTGTTACCCAGGCTGTAGTGCAGTGGCACAATCTCAGCTCACGGCTTCCTCTGCCACCCAGGTTCAAGCGATTCCCCTGCCTCAGCTTCCTGAGTAGCTGGAACTACAGGTGTGTACCACCATGCCCGGCTAATATTTTTGTGTTTTAGGAGAGATGGGGTTTCACCATGTTAGCCAGGAGGGTCTCGATCTCCTGACATCATGATCCACCCACCTCGGCCTCCCAAAGAACTGGGATCACAGGCATGAGCCACCGCACCTGTAATGGGAAATGGCCAGGCCATTTCCCGTTAATTCTTAATTTTGCCTTTGGAGTCATACAAATCTAGATTTGATTCCTGATTCTGCCACTCTCTAGCTATGTTACTATGTGCAACTTCATTAACTTCTCTGAGCTTGAAGGCCCTCAACAGCGAAATTGGGATAACAGTCACGTTTTCCTTCATGTGTTCCCAGAAGCCGACCTTGAAGTACAGCTTTGAGTGCAGGTTATATGGAAAGAGGTAAGAGTACCAGCAGGAAGTAGAAAGGAGGTAGAAGGAAGGAAAGGCAGTCAGCAGAGTGTGTGATGTTAAATCTGCTACCATAGTGGGTAATAGAAGCTTAATCCCATAGAGGAGAAATGGTGCTATCGCAAAATTCATGCACAAGAATCACCCTATTCTCAGGACATATGTAACTCATGAGAGTCAATGGGTGAGGACTGCTATCCAGAGCTGTTAAATCCTAGCCACATCTGGCTGGCTGAATGCTCATGTGGGCAGCAAGGCTTCCTGTAGTTGGATGTGAAGGTTAGGCATGGGTGAAGAGCTGTCACTCACAGAGACTGCTGAATACACCAAAAGAGCCAAGAGATAGGGACATGGAACTAAGAATGTGTGCCACAAAAGGAATAACCTAATGAAGCTTTAGGGAGGAACAAATGAGATGTTGCATAAAAAGCATTTAGCATTATAATTAAGTGCCTAGCACATAGTAAGCATTCAAAGAATATTAGCTTCATGAATGTGGCAAAAGAAGGAAATGTTGGTCCGGGTTTTAACATAGGTCAACATAATTCCTCTTCTGTATGTCCAGTGTTAGATCATTCTTTTGTGAAACCTACACCCAGTGAAAGGCACTGAGAACCCTAAAAGATGTTCTGAACATTATCAATGACCCTACAGAGTAGGTCTCTCAATCTTAACAAAACCAACATTTTTAATAGAATACACCTACTGGGTGCAGTGGCTCACACCTTCAGTCCCAGCTGCTCCAGAGGCTGAGACAAGAGGATCACTTGTCAAGGCTGCTGTGAGCTATAACTGCACCACTGCACTCCAGCCTGGGGGACAGGGAGGCAATAGAGAACTAATTTCTAAAAACATTACATAAATAAACAGCACACACCTTTCTTAGCTAAAACATAGCTCCTTTAATGTTTCATTATACATGTGTGTCTAAATTTAGACATAAATTTTCATTTCAGCATGCTGAGAGATCTAAGTTCCAATTCATTTCAATTCACACTGTACTTATTTCCTGAGCTCCTGCTATGTACAATGCAGCATGCTAGGTATTATGGATACACATATGAAGAAGAGAAAATGCATGTATTCTTAAAGAGTTACCTCTAATGATATATTTTCTTAAAAACTTCTGGTACGATGGGTGATGATTGGTATATGCTATCTGCATAGTTTCTTCTCTTTCAGAAAAATTGACTTTTAGTAAATACCACTAGAATAGTTTAGCCATGAAACAACAGTATAATAATATTAAATAATTCAAGAAGCCAAACAATTGCTCAGATGCATTTTAAGCAAAGCTTTACCAAGCACAAAATTAAACCTATTCTGTTATCAAAGCTTACCTTTTCAACATCATTAAAACCAAATAAGCAAAAACATTATTTAAGGTGCTTGTGGGTATGTTTTTGTTAGGTTTAAAGATAATAACAATAAAACCTGATGTTTGAATTCAATTCTATTAAGAAAGTAGACATCTCTGCAGGTGACTTTTTTTTATTTCTCAAAAATAATTTGGCTTATTCCTGTTACTAGACAAAAATTTCTAAAATATTTATTTGAAAAGGAAACTTACAAAAATTTTCTTTTCAGTGCATCACTTGAACTGACTGAGAGTTTCAATATCATGAGGGCAAACACCTCAATGTTCAAAGAAGAAAAATAATGAGGATGGTGAAAAGCATATGATTAAATATATCACTTGCTTCTGGTAAGGATGAGAAATCAAAACTGTTTTCCTCGATAATTTTCTTAAGAAATTGGAGAAGTCAAAACAGGGAGAAACATAATCTGCTCAGATTCAGATCAGAAATGTTCATATTTCAAACACTTCACTCACTTTTGTATCAAGATTATATGAGCTGTAACTTGGCTGCATGCTCTTTAGAGGGAAGATGGAAGTGCTAACACTTTATAAATAGATTCAATAGATATTATTTCATCTTATCCACAAAACCGTTTGAGAGATCAAAACTTTTGACCACCTCTTTGTATATAAAATGCCCAACATGAAAAATGGCTAGCCATGTGCAGAAAGCAGAAACGGGACCCCTTCCTGACACCTTACACTAAAATTAACTCCAGATGTACTAAAGACTTAAACATAAGACCTAATACCATAAAAACCCTAGAAGAAAACCTAGGCAAAATCATTCAGGACATAGGCATAGGCAAGGACTTCAAGACCAAAACACCAAAAGCATTGGCAACAAAAGCCAAAATAGGCAAATGGGACCTATCAAACTCCACAGCTTCTGCACAGCAAAAGAAACAGTCATTAGAGTGAACAAGCAACTAACAGAATGGGAAAAAAATTTTGCAATCTACCCATCTGACAAAGGGCTAATATCCAGAATCTACAAAGAACTAAAACAGATTACAAGAAAAAAACAAATAAGCCCATTCAAAAGTGGGCGAAGGATATGTACAGACACTTTACAAAAGAAGACATACACAAGGCCAACAAACATATGAAAAAATGCTCATCATCACTGGTCATTAGAGAAATGCAAATCAAAACAACATTGAGATACCATCTCACGCCAGTTAGAATGGTGATCATTAAAAAATTTAGAGACAACAGATGCTGGAGAGGATGTGGAGAAATAGGAACACTTTTATACTGTTGGTGGGAGTGTCAATTAGTTCAACCATTGTGGAAGACAGTGTGGCGATTCCTCAAGGACCTAGAAATAGAAATTCCATTTGACCCAGCAATCCCATTGCTGGGTATATATCCAAAGGATTATAAATCATTCTACTATAAGGACACATGCACACGAATGTTCACTGCAGAACTGTTTACAATAGTAAAGACTTGGAACCAACCCAAATGCCTATCGATGATAGACTGGACAGAGAAAATGTGGCACATATGCACCATGGAATATTATGCAGCCATAAAAAACGATGAGTTCGTGTCCTTTGTAGGGACATGGATGTACCTGGAAACCATCATTCTCAGCAAACTGACACAAGTACAGAAAATCAAACACTGCATGTTCTCACTCATAGGTGGGTGTTGAACAGTGAGAACACATGGACACAGGGAGGGGAGCATCACACACTGGGGTCTGTCCGGGGGAAATAGGGGAGGGACAGTGGGGGGTGAGGAGTTGGAGAGAGATATCATGGGGAGACATGCCAGATATAGGTGATCGGGAGGAAGGCAGCAAATCACACTGCCATGTATGTACCTATGTAACAATCTTGCATGTTCGTCACATGTACCCCTAAACCTAAAATGCAATTTTAAAAAAAGAGGGAAAAAAATAAAATAAAATAAAAGCATAAGCCACCAAAAAAAAACAAAAAAAAAGTGCCCAACATGTTTGGCCTTCAATTTTAAAGAAAATCATCCACTGTTTTTACAGTAACCAAAGTTGCATTTTCTCTACTCCTTAACAAGGCTTGAGCAACCAGGAGCAGGAAGGAGAATAAATGCAGAAATGGCCACAGTGCAAGGGACTCAGGCCAGTTTAAAAAGCCACCGAGACAAGAGTTCACCATCTTTCATACCAGATTTCCTCCACATGGTACAGTCACAGGCATCAGCCACAACAGAGGAAGCCACATGTCGGAGCAAAGCCATATGCTTAGAACTTAACCCATTCCTTCTTCAACTCATCCTGTGCCCTCCACCCAGATTTCTTCTAAACTTCTCTCAACGTTCCTCTGAAGCAGTGTTCGCTGGAAATCCATAGCTCTGTGGAATTACAGTTGCTGACTGCCTTTGCCTCTTCTCATGATCGTATTGGTAAAAGACAGCAGGGAGCACTCCTTAACAGGCAGATGGGGAGCGGGCTGCACAGTTTCAGCTTAACTGGTCCCTGTCTTCTTCTTGGTTAAGCCACTCTCTTACCACAGTGAGACTGTAATTACTCCACAGTCTCCTCTTTTTCATCTTGCTTGTTTTTCTCTCAGTGTCTTAAGTCACAAATATTCTCTTTAATTCTCTGATTTTTATTTCAATTAATTAACATGTAAAAATCCCTAAGCATATTTAATCTCATACTTATAAAATCTCATCATTTACTAAATCTCTTACCAAACAACAACTCTATCAAGAACCCCACATGATGGGAACTGTTCAAAGAACATCCATGTGTTCAAACAATTACTTCTCAGAAAACTCCCATGGGGCAGTCACTAATATTATTCTCGTTTTACTGAATGGTATACAGAAGGGTAAAGAGGTTAAGTATCTCTCAGTAAGCTTCGGCATTGGAATGCAAATCCAAGTATTCTAAATGCAAAATCTACTTAATTATAAAACTTACATTACATATATTAAATCCCTTCATTCTAATACAAACATTAAATTCTAAACAGCATTATTTATCACCCCATAGGATATTTGGGAATCTTGTGGCGGTAAGCCCTGGCAGAACATTTAGATATTTTAAAATCAAATGTGTACAAGGTCGTATCTAGACAGTTAAACTAGGGGCGGCCACCATCTCCTGTACTAACCATTGCCTCTTTCCTCCTCACTCCCTTACTCCACATGCAGAACCTTCTCAGATCATCTTCTGAAAGGCTTCCTTCCAGCAGCTCCTGATGAGTGAGTGGCAGTGAGTCAGGCCTCATTCCCGTAAGATCACCAAGGATCCAAGTTAGGCCCACCACATTGTCTACCCCAGAGATTTCTGAATTGGGTTTAAAAGACTCATGTGTGCTCTGAGATTGAAAAAGGGATTTATGAGTGGGTTGGTGCAGCCTTTTTTAAACGTATTTAACGTTTTAGAATTTATTTTTTTAATTGACAAACATGGTGTATCTATATGATGTACAACATGATGTTTTGGTGTATGAATCACTGTAGAACAACTAAATTAAATGAACTAACATATGCATTGCCTCATTTTGTGGTGAGAATTTATCATTTTTGTGGAAAAATGCTTAAAATCCACTCTCTTGGCAATTTTCAAGTGTACAATATACAGTTATTAAGTATAGTCACCATGGTGTACAGATCTCTTGAACTTATTCCTCTTGTCTAACTGAAATTTTGTATCCATTGACCAACATCTTTCTAATCCCCCTTCCTGTCCAGACTCTGGTATCCACTTTTCTAATCTTTGCTTTCATGAGTTCAACTTCTATAGATTCCTCTCGTAAGTGAGATCCTGAATGGTATTGCCTAAGTTTTCTTCTAGGGTTTTATACTTTGGGGTTTTATATTTAAATCTTTAATACATCTTGACTTAATTTCTGTATAAGGTATAAGGAAGGGGTCCAGTTTCATGCCATTCAGGACATAGGCATGGGTAAAATCTTCGTGACTAAAACACCAAAAGCAATTGTATCAAAAGCCAAATTTGACAAATGGTATCTAATTAAACTAATGAGCTTCTGCACAGCAAAAGAAACTATCATCAAAGTGAACAGGCAACCTACAGAATGGGAGAAATTTTTTGAAATCTATCCATCTGACAGAGGTCTGATATCCAGACTATACAAGGAACTTAAACAAATTTACAAGAAAATAAACAAACAACCCCATCAAAAAGTGGGCAAAGGATATGAACAGACACTTCTCAAAAGAAGACATTTATGTTGCCAACAAACAGGGAAAAAAAGCTCATCATCACTGGTCATTAGGGAAATGCAAATCAAAATCACAATGAGATACCATCTCACACCACTTAGAATGGCAATATGAACAAGTCAGGAAACAACAGATGCTGGAGAGGATGTGGAGAAATAGAAACACTTTTACACTGTTGGGAGTGTAAATTAGTTCAACCATTGCGGAAGAAAGTGTGGCAATTCCTCAAGGATCTGCAACCAGAAATACCATATGACCCAATTACCATTTGACCCAGTAATCTCATTACTGGGTATATACCCAAAAGATTACAAATTATTCTGCTATAAAGACACATGCAGACATATGTTTTTTGCAGTACTATTTACAAAAGCAAAGATTTGGAACCAACCCAAGAGTCCGTCAATGATAGACTGAATAAAGAAAATGTAGCACATATACATTGTGGAATACTATGCAGCCATAAAAAAGAATGACATTATATCCTTTGCAGGGACATGGATGAAGCCAGCAGCCATCACTCTCAGCAAACTAACATAGGAACACAAACCCAAACACCATATGCTCTCACTTATAAGTGGTAGTTGAACAATGAGAACACATGGACACGGAGGGGAACATCACACACTGGGGTCTGTGGTGGGGAGGGCAAAGGGAGGGAGAACATTAGGACAAATACCTAATGCATATGGGGCTTAAAACCTAGATGATGGGTTGCTATGTGCGGCAAACCACCATGGCACATGTATACCTTCGTAACAAACCCCCACGTTCTGTACATGTATCCTAGAACTTAAAGTAAAATAAAAAGATAAAATAAATTATGAAAATAAAAATAAATAAGTGAGATCATGCAGTGTTTGTCTTTGCGCCTTGCGTATTTCTGGAGGCATGATGACCTCCAGATTCATCAATGTTGTCCAAAATGACGGGATTCCTTTCTTTTTTAAGGCTAAACCGTCTTCTATTATGTAAATATACCACATTTTCTTTATCCATTCATCTGCTGACTGACACTTAAGACTGATTCTATAACTTGGCTATTGTGAATAGTGCTGCAATAAACATGGGAGTGTAGATATCTCTTCCACATACCGATTTATTCTTTTGAATATACCCAGGAGTAGGACTGCTGGATCATACGGTGGTTCTATTTATAATTTTTGATACATTTCCATGCTGTTTTCCATAAGGTCTGTACTAATTTACATTCAGGGTGGCCATTTTCTGCCATGTGGGTGACGAAACAGAAAAGGCCTAGCGACGGGAGACAGGGAAGAGTAAATTACTTCAACAGAGATGAATAGAAATGAGACCCCACTTGACTCCTGAGAAATGAAAAGCATAACTTTAGTTTTTAAATTTATAATTTCCAGTTGAAGTCCCTCAAATCTGTGTATATTTGTGGCTCCTAAATTCTTAAGACATCTTGATCCTCCCATATAGTTACGCACACGCGCGTGCGCACAGACACACACACACGCACGTTCTTTTTTTCTAAAACATAATCAAATTTCATTAAGTCTCTGTTACTTTGAAGAAAAACTACCAAATACAAGAATGAAAGTTATTATATCATAAAAAGAAACAAAGCTGATTCTTTGATGAAGGCTACCCAGCACAAACAAAATGCCAGCATCCTTTTATCATGCATTCAGTCAACAAAGATGATACATTGAAAACAATCAAACACCCTGTAATTTAATGTGTTTGCCAAATATCCTACTGACCCTTATTTCATAAAATAGATAAATGCGTATCTTTTGCTTCTACTGGTCTGCTCAGGCGAAAGTCTCTGGGAGTGGCTTGAGCATCATAAAGTAGGGCTAAGAGATCATAGAAAATCTGGTAGATTTATGTTAAAGTCACAGAATTCATAGAGTCAACATCCAGCAAGTCAGAAATCTGAAATCAGGGATCCAAGTTAATCACAAGAATCCCATGATCCAAAAGCCCTATGCAATCCTATATGTATCTGGTTTATAAAATGTTATGCACAGGTCACCAAAGGATACCTGGGGTGGGTGGCGGGTTGGGGGGACATGTGGTTTCTCTAGCTACAAATGTAACCTTGCGTTAGGAGCCTAATGAGATTCTTTCAGTTATTAAATGGTTACATCATTGACTGTGTAATTACTTCCATACCAGATAACATGTTAATAATATGTAAGATATGCACTATGGCTTTGGGGATAAGGGTATAGTTCCCAGGAGCCAGATGGATGTGATATTGATAAGGTTGCCCCTGGGTAGCTGTCCAGCCTTAACAAGTTTCTCAAGAACTCTGGTCGTGTCTCCTGACTGTAAAATCAGCACAACTCTAGCACCCTTACCAAAAGGCTGCTGTGAAGACTAAATGAGGTGATGCTTTTAAAGTTCCTAGGAAAACCCCTTGCACAGAATAACTGCTCTGTAATGTGAGTCATCTTCACCATCAACCCTGTTAAGAAGTCCCTGCAACCTTTCAAAATTGTTCTTTTTTTTTTTTTTTTTTGAGACAGAGTCTCATTCTGTCACCCAGGCTGGAGTGCAGTGTCGCAATCTTAGCTCACTGTAACCTCCACCTCCTGGGTTCAAGCAATTCTTCTGCCTCAGACTCCCAAGTAGCTGGGACTACAGGCGTGTGCCACCACACCCAGCTAATTTTTTGTATTTTCAGTAAAGACGGGTTTCACCTTGTTATCCAGGATGGTCTCGACCTCTTGACCTTGTGATCTGCCTGCCTCAGCCTCCCAAAGTGTTGGGATTACAGTCCTGAGCCACCGCGCCTGGCCGCTCTTCTCATAATCCACTTATTTCTATCATGGCTTATTTGTTACAAACATGTCTTTTCTCAAGCTAAACATTTAAGACCAAAGTCGTTCTTTTTTTGTTTGCTTTTCATACAAATCCTATTTTCTACCACCTTAAATCCTGGATTCCTAGAAACAGGCTTCATAGGATTAAGAACTCCTTGAGAATTTATGTGGAAGTAAGTGGGATTTCTTGTTCTTTCCTCCTCTGAGAATGCCTCCTGCCATTACATTAGTTGATCCGCCTTAGCTCATCTTGTAAGCAAATGTCCGAGTAGGTTACCATACTAACCTTACGACGTGAGAGGTTTGACCCTCAAAGGCAGGAAACCAGAACCCACTTTGCTATATAAAAGGGGAGCACTGACACTTGATTCAAGTTGCCCTTGGGACCTATGAAATTGACTTTAGGGCAGGAACTCTCAGAACAGAGGAAAAACATAATTTTAGAGACTGTAACCCCCAGATGTTGTTGACTATGTTCAAACTTTATCTTACAAAAGAGCTCTCTCGCATTTCTGTAGGTGAATCATTGAAATCCTGTGGTTAATTTCTCTACAGTTTCAGCTGCTATTCCAAAATCCAGATGTGAGGTCACATGGCAGTTACACTATGACATTTTGCAGTTTTAATCTCCAGTATACTCCCTAATTGATATAAGATGCTTAATAGGTGAGAGGGTATTTTCTATGCTAAACCAGTGATCATCATTTCAGTCATCCATTCTGAAGCATGTTTGCTCTCACTATTATGAATTAACTGTGTGCTTTTTCTTCTTCTATAGTTTCAAGACAAAATTCATTTCTTGGGTTTGGTACAATTGACTATGAATTCTCAATGTGAAATCTCTTGCTTATAGGCTTATAAATATTAATACCTTATCCTTGAAACCAGGTCCTGCCATTCAACATTCATCTGCCTACAATTGTTTAATTATAGATGCCTTCCAAAAAGTAGATTATACTGAGGAACTGATGAACAAAACCGAAAGTAGGGTAGGGCTCCAGTGGGATAATTTCATTTCATTCCTGGAAACCAAATAACCAAACACCCACTAACTTAGGAGTTCAAGGTTGTGGTGAGCTCTGATCATGCCCCTGCACTCCAACCTGGGTAACAGAGCAAGACTCTGTCTCCTAAAAAGAAAAAAATACACAGGTACCCACCCACATACACACATTTGTAAATGCTTAGGAAATAATCTAGAAGGTTCCATATACCAAATTGTTAGCAGTGGTTTTATTTGTAAATTAAAATTGTGTGGAAGAGATTCACTTCCTGTTCTTCTTTTATATACTTTTCAAATGTAATAATGTATTATGAAAATAAAATCTAGCATACATTCAGAAACAAAGGGTTAAGTATTTTACGTGCAATGCAATGGCTTTGAAAAGTACAACATATTCACACTGGTCTTCGTCATTCTCATCACCATGATCCTCATCATCCAATTTATTTCTATTTTTTGCTTGTATGCCCTACAGTATGGAGTAAATTCTGGATCATACAGCTAAGAAGATTCAAACATTAACTGTGTTTTAAATTTTCTTTGCAAACTCTAGAGAGTCTTTCTTCAATTGACTCGTCAAAAATGCCAGAGTGAGGTAGTAATTATATTTGTTTCAACATTGAAAAATTAGGCCTATCTACTGAATGCTTGATACTTCAAAATAAATACAGAAGTGAAACAAGAAATTACAGCCTAGTAATTGCATTCTTACATGCATTCCTGGAGAAGCTCTTACACATTCCACATAAAGAGATCTGGACAATCATAATCATCGTGTGATTTCTTGTAAGAATGAAAGATTGTAAACAACTTCGATAAATATCAGTTGAGAGATGTACTAATTCTTTGTGATGTATTCTTACTATAGTATTGCTACATGGAAATTAAATGAAGGGTTTTTTAGCATGAATAAATCTCAAAAAAAAGAATAAATGGAAGCTTCAGAACGATACATGTAGCAAAATATTATTTACGCTTATATTTAACAACAAAACTACTACCATTGGCTTGTGAAACATAAATTTGTGTTAAAATAGTAACATGATAGATGCTTAAGCTACATGGCAGCTTCAAATTAGGCTTACTGAAGGTAGGGAAGCCATGGAGATAGATAAGGAAAGGGAATGAAGGAGGAACAACTCTATCTGTAGTGTTTTATTTCTCTAAAAAGTTACATAAAATCTTTAAAGTTGATATCTATTATATCTGGATAATAGACACTATTCTCTGGGTGATAGATACCATTTTGTGTACTTTTCTCTATTTTTGAGATATTTTATATACAAAATATATACATACACAAATGATGTTATATATAATATATACATATAAAAATACACATATTTCTAAAGATATTTATAAATACTTACATTAAATAGATTATAGATATTTAAATATGTGCAGAAAATAGATGCAAATGCAAACATACAGGATTATATGTAGCTTATATAAAATATATGCATAAACTAGAGATATTTGTAAAATATTGTTTATATATAAAATACATTGCATGTATTTTGTCTATCACATATGTAGTAAATTTAAAAGACAAAACAATTACAGAATACACATAAACATTGTAATCAGATGATAAATAACACTAAACACAAGGTGATAAAATAGTGAATTAAAATGATATGTCAGCATCTCAATATATGACACGTGTATTTATTATTATCCGTCTCTGCATAGTAAATAATCATCAGTGCACATTTGTTGAATTCAGGTACATTTATGTAATATAACAGTCTGTGTAATTGGAAATGTGTAGTTTTCATTATATTTACAATTTTTTAAAAGGCTAGGGCAGAACGTCAGTGCTCTAAATGAACAATGCATCACAAGAAGCTCAGATAGATGAATGAGATGCCGGAGAAGGTTAATTCTGAGCTCAGCACAACAGCAGCAATGACAACCACAAATGAGAAGTGACATTCATTTTGTGTGTTCTACATACTGAATACAGTTCCAAGTGCTTTACCTATTTAAGTTCATTCGCTTCTTACGTAGCTACATAGCTATTTCTTACATACCCGAGTGAGGTATTATTACTGCACCCATTTTAGAAGTGAGGAGATGCATCACGAAGAATACCAGCTCCTTGCCCAGTCACCCAGGGAGGGAGAGCTGAAAGCAGCCTGTGGAGCAGCCCCTCTGGCTTTAAACTCTGTGTTCTTAACTAAAGCATGAATTTGCCAGCAGAGGCTGATATCCTGGTATTCTCCAATGGGTTCGAATTTGTCTAAGACACACTTGAGTGTACGTGTAGTCGTTGTTTTCCAACTAGCTCATACCAGTTTTTAAAATAAAATACAGCAAGTGTTCACAGTGCCCCTCCAGCAACTGAGATGAACTCTAGGGTTCCACAGAAAAATATTGCAACCCATTGTGAGAACCCTTTGGTGTCTTCAGAGGTATAAATCCAGAGACGTTCATGAATCCCATTTGCAAGAATTCCAATTAACATAGAACATTCTCCCGTAAGGCAAAGACAATCGGAGCATTGGAACAAACCCTGAGCTTGGGCATTGGTTGGCCAGATTCCAGAAAGAAAAATTTGCCGCATATTCAGGCTTTCTTTATGTGAAATGATAAATAGAGACCAGCAAAGCCCCGCTGATATGCAATCTCATTAGGCAGCTGAGGCCGCTCATATTCCACTGCACCCCAGACTCAACAGTCTTCAAAATTCAAATTCTAGCTTTAGTGAAACAGTGAATGGGTGCATACCAAGACCCTTTGGAGTGGCTTGCTGCACCCTAGATTCTTCCAAGACTTAGGAGAAAGCAGTGTGCTCAAGGTTACCCCAGGTACAACAGACACCCTGAAGAAAGAAAGGCAGGCAGACCACCTTCAGCAGTTAAGCAGAGCTCAGGGACATCAGGACACTGTCATTCAGAATCCTGAAGATTATCCCCTGGCCCCAGAGCACTTTCATCTTGGTTGCTCAGTCCTCCTGGGAACTAACCAGGTCATCTTCTAATAATTATGGACTGCTGACACTCAACTCTTCTCTCAACCCCACGTCCCCTGCCTTTTTGTGATGGGCCTTACCTTTTTTACTCCACTTTTATTAGATGTCCCTCTCTGTCATAACAAACCTTCTGAAAGCAACAATTTAATTGGCCCAGTCACTCACACCGCAAAACAGAGCAGCCTTCTCAGCCAGACATCCTACCTAACACTACTGGCCTTCTCTCTTGACTTGGCTACTCCCTGGGTAATACAATTTTGCTGTGTCCCCACCCAAATCTCATCTTGAATTCCCATGTGTTGTGGGAGGGACCCAGTGAGAGGTCATTGAGTCATAGGTGCAGGTCTTTCTCATGCTGTTCTCATGACAGTGAATAAGTCTCACAAAATCTGATGGTTTTATAAATAGTAGTTCCTCTGCACAAACTCTCTCTTTGCTGGCTGCCATCCATGGAGGGCCTGACTTGCTCCTCCTTGCCTTCCACCATGATTGTGAGGCTTCCCTAGCCCTGTGGAACCGTAAGTCCATTACACTTCTTTTTTTTTTTTTTTTTTTGTAAATTACCCAGTCTTGGGTGGCTTTATCAGCAGCATGCAAACTAATACTCTGGGTTTACATGAATTTAGGAAGTTATTTAACTGCTCTGGGCTCAGTTTCCCCGGATATAAAAAGGGAGTTTTCAGGGCATATTCCATTAAATAAAATGGCATGGAGAGGCATTTGAAAGAGTGTCCAGTTAGTGCATGCATTCATTATTCTGTGCCCGTGCCCAGGTTACCCAGGCTCATCCCATTTTATACTGATTGTCCCAGTACGTGGTTAATGGGGGTTCTTTCACACACCATTCATGACATCAGTGGGTAGCACAAACCACTAGTGTCCATCCTCCAAGGACAGAATTTACAGAAGAAACAAAACTGCATTTATTCAATAGGATAATTCGAGATCTTTTTTTTTTTTTATCCTTTAAACCTTTCTGTTACCACCAAAGTCAGGTTGCTTTTGTTTCTCTTGGTTGGACTGGAAAACTGTAAGCCATGGCTGGATTCACTTGCCTTTTTGAAAGATTAGTTCAGGCTCTTCCTAAGGCAGAACGGAGATCTAGATGACCTTTCTCCCAGCCCTGGGCTACTGCAAGATGAGAATGTAAAAAATCAAAAGTAGAAGAGAAAACTTAACTCGACAGTTTCTCCATCTAAAAGGCTGAGAGGTACTCTGAGTTATTTTTCAACGCTTAAGGGCCCCTGACTTCCAAATGGCCAGATCTGTGCAAGACAATCTCATTCAACACTTAGCTTGCCCTGGTCCTTCGGGTTGAAAGAAGCTTCCAGAAAAAGATCTATAAAGTCCCAGCCCTCATGCCAAGATTCAAGATACCAGGGTGAAAAGAACCATCTGTACCTCTTTATTGAACTGGGGAAAAGTGGCAGAAGGAGGAACTGGCAGCTACATCTGTTGCTTAGAATTTATTAAGCTGGTGTACACATATATAGAGCCTGAGAGTTTATTTTTTCTCTTGTGACTGACACATGCTATAATGATAGCCTGCATTTAATAGAATACAATATCAGTGTTCACATGCACCAGGAATAAATTTTATGTACCAGAGAAATTTCTGGTGGGGGCAGGGGGTGGGATAGGCAGGTCCTAGAAGCAAGTATTCAGCAGCTAAGAGAACTGCTAAAATAATTGAAACAAGATATTTTTACGTGTCTTGAAAAAAGTATTGAAAACACTATGCATTATTTATTTTTAAATAGTGTATTTTTTATTGTGTCAGCTGAAAACATTTTCTTCATACTGCTGTTAAAGTAACAAGCACCACAACAAAAAACAATCCCTCCCAGAATCAAAGGCGTGTGGCATAAGAAAGTCTGATTACAGTTTCTAGCTTTCAAATTTGTATCCAAAGATTGCCCTCTGCGGTACATTTACGTTACCTAAGTTCAAATGAACAGAAATTAAATACAAGAAATTTGAAAAACTAACTTTCAGCCATTGCTTTGTGACTCTGATGTTCAACCCTTTCTCTGTGTTAATTGTTTAGATCTTGAAAAATTCAATATCCGTCAGGGGAAAATTTAAAAGAATGACAAAATCTTATTATGGAAGTCAGAATGCTGAAAGGAGACACTATCATTGAATTGTTTGGGATATCATTTGAGTTCTTCAAAGAACACCCAAAATAACAGTGGCTTAAATGCTTAGAGAGAGATGAGAGAGAGAGCGCACATAAGAGAGAGAGAGAGAGAGAGAGAGAGAGAGAGAAAGAGAGAAAGTGTACACAATTACGAGGAATCGGCTCACTTAATTACAGAGGCTGGGAAGTCCCACGATCTGCCCTTTGAAGCTGGACATCCAGGAGAGTGGGCGCTATCATTCGATCTGAGTCCAAAGGCCTGGGAACCAGGGGAACTGATAGTGTAAACTTCAGTCCACGGGCAGGAGAAGATAGGATGAGATGCCCCAGCTCAAGTAGTGAGGCAGAAAAAAAGGGGGTGAATTTATCTCCCTTTGCCTTTTGTTCTATTCAGGCCCCCCATGCATCAGATGATACTCACACAAATGGGGGAGGGTCATCTATTTTGCTAAGTCTACCAATTCAAAGGCTAACTTCCCACAGAAGCTCTCTCACAGACATACTCAGAAATAACAGTTAATCTGGGCACCTCCTGATGCAGTCAAGTTAACTCATAAAATTAACCATCACAACTTGAAATAAAAATATATTTCAAAAATATATTTTATTCACACAGCACTGTTTGCTGAGATAAGAGCAAATGTACTAACTGGATGCTCTTAGTACATCTTAGAATGCATGTGCTAACCGGACACTCTTTCAAATGCCTCTCCATGTCATTTTACTTAATGTAATATGCCCTGAAAACTCCCCTTTTATATCCAGGGAAACTGAGGCACAAAGAGGTTAAATAATTTCCTAAATTCATTCCTGAGATAACAGTAAACACTGAAAAAGTGCTGTATAAACAAAGGGAATCAGGAATTCAGACTTACAGGGCTGGGCTAATAATCGCAACTGGGACGTAATGGCTAAGAGGGTGTCTCTGGGACATAGCCTGTCCTCCACACCAGCTCACCACTGTCTGTGTGTCCTTTCACAAGGCAAGATTCCACTCGCCTCCCCTGTATTTTTACTTGTAAAATGGAAAAAGTAGTAACTAACTCATACAGTTTGCTGGATATTTAAGTAGGAAAATATAGATAAAGCATTGACTCATTAATATTTTCCAGTGTGAGGGGGAAGCGGGCACCATCAGACACTGTTGGTGGGAGTGTAGAATTGACAGCATTTTCACAGGGCATTTTCAAAGTGTCAAACACAATTTTAAAAGGATGTGACGCCCTTTGACAAAACGTAAATTCATCTTATAGAAATATTGACAAAGGACAAAAAATTGTGGGAACAAGGATAGTTATTATAGCATTATGGGTAATATTTTAAAAACAAATCATCCTAAATTTCTTTATCAATAGGGAATTGGTTAAGCAAATTTTGTCACAAACAGTGCTAAGTAGCTATTAAGAAAAATGAGCTAGACCTGCATTACTTTCACAAAGAAAATATTGAGTGTATTTTAATTTTAAAGTATATATGTATATTAATGTAAAACGTAGAATATACAACATACGAGCATGCATTTGTGTCATGCTTGAGAAATATTGTGTTTGACAGTTCTACATGACAAGCATAATATTTGTGTAGCCCTAGAAAAATCTCTAGGAGGGTAGACACAAAAATGAGTAATGGAATTAGCACATTTTTTTTTCTTTTTTGTTAACATTTGCTTAATTTTTTTATAAATTAAAAAGCAAAGTATAACACAGGAAATAGAAGTTTTTGACTAAAATAATATTTTATAAGCCATTCAAAACTTACCAGTCTAATAAACTGTATTTCCCTAAACTTTAAAAGAAGTAGCATATACTTTCTTCCAGTGAAGGGCCCTTTTCTAAGGCTATAAATCTGCCACAACTGCCTCGACTAAAGGTCTGTCAAGATTCTAGTATCACATTTACCACTTTCTGAATTTTCCATGTCTACTTGACTGCAGACTGTAAGTCTGTTGAGTTCACTTCTCTACCTGTTTCTCTCCGTGATGCTGGGAAGTTTGCACTGTAACCAGGAAAAATCAATAAAAAACTTTCAGCAACTACATAAATTCTGTTATGTTAGGTCTTAGAGGCAATTCCTACCATGAAATGAAATGGAAAAACAAAAACGAAAAATCAGCTTCCTACTTTTTTCCCCAAACCACTCTGTGGATTATATTTTATTTGAGATGTAGCTGAATATTGACCTAAACTTAATTTAATGAATCTGATTTTTCAGATAATAGCATTTCCTAGGTGTTTTGCTTTATTCATTCCACTCTTTCCGGTCAAAATATATTTCCTAAAATCAACCTTGCATGATTAGTTCCTATCAAAGAAACTTTGAACCAATCGATAGAAGATAGATTCTTTGAATCTCCTCTAAGAAGCACAGAAATAAACTACACTACTTCAACATTAAAGCTGAATAATAATTTATCTTCTTTAATATGGCTTCTAATCTGGCTTTTAAAAGAACTAAATTCAAGTGCTAATTTAGCAAATGGCTTTACTGGAAATCAAAATGGTAACAGGATTCCATAAAGTCATTACAGAAACCATATAAATGTATATTTAAGGCATCCCAAAATTAATAGAAGTACTGGACACAAGTAAAGAAGATACTGCATTAGCTTGCTAGGTATACCATAACAAAATACCATATGCTGGGTGGCCTAAGCAACACAAACTTGTTTTCTTATAGTTCTGGAGGCTGGGAGTCTAAGGTCAAGGTGTTAGTGGGCTTGGCTTCTACTGAGGTCTCTCACCTAGTCTTGCATATGGCCACCTTCTCTCTGTGTCCCCACGTGGTCTTTCCTCTGTCCTCTGGCATATCCGCTGTCTCTTTATGTGCCCACATTTCTTCTTCTTATAAGGACACCTGTCATATTGGAATAGGGCTCCTCGAACAGCTTCATTTTAACTTACTCACTTTTTAAATGTTCAATCTCAAATATAGTCAAATTCTGAGGCTCTTGGAAGTGAGGGCTTCCATATATGAATTTGGAGGGATGCAATTCAGCCGATAACAGATCAATACAATACAAGCACCAAACTTATCTTGTGGGCCTTACCTCCTTCAGCAAGGTGCTAGATTTTTGTTTGGAATCTACTTTTCTCCGCTTTGGGTCTACCTGGATTGAGAAGAGACCCTGCCGGACTTCAGCACACCACGTTCTCCAGGCCACAGTCAAATGTTCAAGACCCAATCCAAGCTAATATCAGGAATTCTGCAGGGATAAGTGGAATGGCAAATATGGTTCTGGCTACACTTTATGAGGTTGTGCTGCAGCCAGTTTGTCATCAATGAGGAAGAGCCCAGAGTGGGGAGGCGGGAGGCCAGGTACACCACATGCATGCTAACCATAACATCAATCCCACTGCAGGAGGCAACAAGAGCTGGAGAGAAAGAAAGTTCTATGGACATCATGTGTATCCTGAATCCTGCCACGTGCCTGAAACCAGCATGACCCTCAGACTTTCCAGCTATGTTTTCTAAAGTAAATGTGGGTTGAATTATTTCTCTTGGAGCTGAAAAGTCCTACTAATCTAATAGATCCCCTGCATTATGGAGAAGCTGAAACTTCCTTAGTATTTGTACTGACATTTTCTTTCTTGAAAACAAGAGGAAAAAGATTAATGACATGTCTATGTTCACAGAATACGTTTTGGCATTAGGCATAAGAAGTACTACTAACAGTTCACTGTAAAAGTCACTTTGACATCTTTGAAGCATATAAGAATAAGTTTCCCATCTAAGTAGCAGGTATTGCCAGGTATTGCATTCACAAAACTAATTTTTTTTGAGACAGGATCTCACTATGCTGCCAAGGCTGATCTCAAATGCCTGGGCTCAAGCAATCCTCCCACTTCAGACTCCTGAGTAGCTGGGACTACACGCATGAACCACCAAGCCTGGCATTCACTGAACTTTAAGAAATTCATGCCTCATGATCTTAAGACATTCTGAGGACCATGTTTGCTTTACTCAAATGGTCATCATTGGGAATCTCAGCCAGCACTTCTGTAATTCTCCCTAGATAGTACGTAATGAATTACAATTCTCTACATAGCATAGCAACATCTTATTCTCTCATCTGAGGTCAACATTTTGGCAAGGGGCTCCAAATACCTGGAATCCACCATTCCAGAAACTGCAGAATTAAGGATAGCATCCTTAAAAATAAATATGCAAATTGTGCACCAACTTTTAAGCCACTGCTTTGGAAATTTAATGAAGATAAATACCATTGGCATCTCAGTGTTGCACTCAACTGGCAGGACAAGCCACTCTTGTACAAGCCAAGCCCAAAATGTACATTAAGCCGGGCGCGGTGGCTCAAGCCTGTAATCCCAGCACTTTGGGAGGCTGGGCGGGTGGATCACGAGGTCAAGAGATCGAGACCATCCTGGTCAACATGGTGAAACCCCGTCTCTACTAAAAATACAAAAAATTAGCTGGGCATGGTGGTGCGTGCCTGTAATCCCAGCTACTCAGGAGGCTGAGGCAGGAGAATTGCCTGAACCCAGGAGGCGGAGGTTGCGGTGAGCCGAGTTCGCGCCATTGCACTCCAGCCTGGGTAACCAGAGTGAAACTCCGTCTCAAAAAAAAAAAAAAAATGTACATTAAGTGGGGGGCTTGTTTACCATGTAGCTCAACCTATTCAGAATGCTTCTTTGACATTGGTGAAGTCTCTAAGAGAAGGAAACCCCAAAGCAACTGACTTCTACAGCCTTAAATAATAAAATAAAAAAGAAATCCTACAGTCTCTGCATAATGTATGTGTGTTACAGAGAAAGACACACGCATTAAACTGCAGCCTTTCAGAACATGATGTCACAAGTCAGATCCTATTAAAGGAAGTAGAAGATGAATGTTTGCTCCAGGCAGCTGGAAAGAGTCAAACAGAAAATACATTGTAAATCTTTCTACTGCGTGCCTAAATTGTAAAAGGTGACTTTCAGCATCACTCAGTTTTCTTCCAATGAATAACTTCTTCTCAACAAAGAAATCCCAAGCAGTGGGTAAATATGAAATATGGATAGTCTGATTACCTGACGGAGACTTGAGTGTATGATAAAGTCCAGTCCTCCGAGTAAAATCTAACTGGATTTTAAGGATGGTATCTGGGTAGTGACCAGGAAGGACTCGGTTGGACCTGACATTGGGCAGTGGAGAGATGGAGAATTTGGAGGAAGAACTTGACTCACATAAACAACCCAACTGAACCCTTCATTTTCTTTAAGAATTGGGCAGTACTTATTTCATTTGCCCCCGCTAGACTAATTGCATGGTGACAACAGCGCTCCACTTCACCTAGGCTCCTACTTGGACCTAGAGTACTGGTTTCATTAACTGTAAATGTTGTTAATGGCATTTTATTTGGCAGAGCCTTAAATAGATTAAAATTAAGAATGGCATTGGACATGCCCTGCAGCACAATTTCAGGGACACACACAGATGCAAGGCTTGCATCCTGTGCTAATGGAGTGTGCAAGAGAAAGAGAGTGGCCAGGAGGATATAAGGGCCTCTAGCAGTTTGATACATGCAGGAGGAAACCCTTGTGGGAATAGAACCAAGAACCAAAAATCAAAGCTGCATAATTTCAAAATATTGCTAAATGCCTCTCATACACAACATCCTTATACATCTGGGCAGACAGCCACTGCATATGTCTTTACGTCCATCAGTAACTACAATGATCTCTGGCACAATGCAGCTCAGGGACTGTGGAGCAAAGGGAACATAAACGTGTGGAACAGAAGAGGAGCATAAAAGGGGCAAGTGAAAAGGAATTACACAGAGAATGGATCTCTGAGGAAAAACACGGAAGGAAAATGGGAAGGTTGTCAGTTGGCTTTATTAAGTTGTGTTGCTATATCTCCAAATTAGGAAACCAAACTCTATTGAGTTGAAATGAATGAATGACTGCCATATTGAATTGTAGAGATATTGAATATTGGACAGAAGGTTAGTTTGAATTTAGAGTGGGAAATTAATGTTCCAATTTATCATCCTAAGATAACAGAATTATCGTCATCCCACAGATATATTTATTAACCCTAACATCTTTTGAGTGAAGAAATTCTACATTATAGATTTTTATATAACATTGACTACAGCAGTTTTCTAGATACCCATCTTCAGATTTTAAAATGGCTGTTATAAGAGAAGAATCTGAAGGAGTAGTTTTTACCAAACTCCCAAGGTTTATTCTAGCAAAATTAGAACCATTTAAGAAAAAAATATACAGAACTGTTTTAAAACAATGATAAAATATTAAAACATTGACAAACTATTAGGATTGACTCTATAATATTCGACAAAAGGGTGACATGACGGAGAGAAGTCGGAAAACACAACAGTAATAATAAAACATTCAACCCCCCCAAATTTGAAAATCATCTCTAAACTTAAGCTGGGAAGGAACTCTGTAGATTATCCCACTCAAACATTACAAATATTCTTCAAATCCCATGTCAAATCTAATGAATTCTGAGTCTCTTTCTGAGTTAAAGACTGTGAGGTTGGCTAGACCCAGGAAGAGAGTAGAGTCATGAATACAGGGAAGGTAACAACCTCACCTCATCACTTGTCTCACTGTCTCGCTTCTGTTAGAGACAAACTGAAGCCCTCATCTTCAAAGTGGTTAAACAAGTGACACAATGCTAGAAAGTGAATTACTAGAAACTCCATTACAAGATCCTAAGTTTCTTAATATTCTCACCAAGATCAGTATGCTTTGTGTTGCCAAGCCCTGTTGCCTCTTACGTTGATGGTCTGGTAAATTTAATATTCAGTTGGATGAATCAACTGAATACTTAAAACTGCAGATGGCCCATTATGAATAGCCTAGCAATTTATGAAAATTTGACCCAACCAAGCTGTCCAAAGACATATTCTCACTGGGTAAAATGATTATCAAAAATGCTTCCGAGTTATCATCTTGATGAGAAAAATTTTCAAATCACAAGTGAACACAATTCTTTCTTTACTTTATAGTGCCCTAAATTGCAACACAAGGTGATGGAAAAACCAAAGAAAACACACTATGCATCTTTATAAAAGTGTCAGACCACTGGCTAACTATGAGTTTATAATTAACTACAGCCTCCTAATCTTTTTTGGAAAAATAACACATATCCACCCACTCACCCACATACAACCCAAAGACAAAGGCAGTTATGCTAAGTTCTTTGCCATCATACTTGTAAATAAAAGGGCTTGTTTTAACCTGGTTAAACTTTTGCTTTTATGTCTGCTTTATATTTGGTTTGGATTTATAATTTCATAATCTGGGGTATTTTAAACATGATTCTTCTGGAATCTGCTTTGGTGTGAATGTTCACTCCAGAATTTATTTTGAAATTTAATTTTCATTGTGATGGTTAAGAGGTGGGACCTTGAAGAGGTGATTAGGTCAAGAGGGCTCCACTCTCATGAATGGGTAATGCATTATCCCTGGAGTGGGTTAGTTATGGAAGAGCGGGCCCCAGATGCAAGGATGAGTTTGTTCTCTTTCTCTCTTGCTCTTGCACACTCCCTTACCCTTCTCCCTACTGCCATGGGATGATGTAACAGAAAGGTCCTCACCAGACGCAGTCCTTCAACTTGGACTTCCCAGCCTCTAGAACCAGGAGAAATAAACTTCTTTTCTTTATAGGTTATGCAGTCTTTGGTATTCTGTTCAGCAAAATGACTAAGACAGAGGCTCTTGTTAAACAGTCATTTGAAAACTTGAGGTGCATAGCTTTAGTATTCAAGTGGATATTCAGGCAAAAAGCAATTTAGAATGCTGAGCTGGCATTTAGGCTTCCAAGTTAATATTTAGCATGATAATAAGGTTTATTTGACAGAGTCAGTGGAATATAAATCCATCAGTTAATTTACTTGACCATTGTTCAAGTAATTATGATGCTATATAATTATGCTATTATTTAGTCAATTTTTTTCAGTAGTATATATTGAACATTTTTGCCTAATATTTTCCTGCAATCTCAATATACCCTATATCTACGCCACTTATCCTATTTAAATAATTTAGTCTGCCAATTTTTTTAGAGTTTGATATTTATTTTTGTCATTCACTCTAGGGAATAATCAATTCTTCTTGTAACCACTTGTTTAATAATGTGTTCCAATATATTTCAGTGATTGATCTCACACATTCTGGTCTATGGTTCCCAGAAGTGACAATTTACCACCTTTTAGAACAGCAGTACACAAGTTTGTCTCCAAATTTGATCCTTCACTCAGCCAACACCATCTGTTATGGATCGATGGTTCCTTAGTCATATCTCCACGCTTTTCAGCATGCTAGTATATTTCATTTAATAGTAGAAAATTTCATCACCACATTAAAAATGACTAAGTGATATTTCATTTCAGCATCCTCAGACTGTGGCCCACAAGCCTACTTTGTCCTGTTGCATATTTTTAGAGGAATTAAAACACAAATTTTTAAAAAACATTTTTAAACGGTTGAAACAATAAAAGGCCAAATAACATTGCATGACATGTGAAAATTACATGTAATTCAAAATGTAGTGTCCATAAATTAAGATCTACTGGAACAAAGCCACAGTAATTCATTTATATTGTCTATGTCTGCTTTTCTGCTACAGCTGCAGAGTTGAGTAGTTGCAACAGAGACCATAAGGCTTGTAAAGCCCAAAGTATTTACATTCTAGGCCTTTACAGAAAGAGTTTGCCAACACTTGACTTAACGTTGTAGACATAACTTTAATTCACCCCTTAATGATGTTTGCTTGACACTTCCGGATTGATGATCAGGTTGCTTGGGAAAGAAGATTGAGATAAAATCAGGATTGAATGTCTGCCATCATGACACTTCTTACTATGCCCCTATGAGATGTGTTGCTTTTTTTCCAATTTATCTTCTTGTCTGACTTATTACTATAAAGCATTTTTCCTTTATATAATATTTCTACCAGCTTTAATGGATCGTGGCCTTTAGCCTTCCTAAAAATATTCCCATAGTTCTGTAACTTTTTTTTTTTTTTTTTGTATTTGGCCTTATGTTCTTGTCCTCTCCTCTGGCCATGTTGGCAAATACATCACAAATCTACCTGCCCCCACACATCATCTACTTCAGATATTTCCTTTCCCACATGACCAGATAATGAACATATTAAATTTAAATAACTGAGCATCCTCTTTTAGCGCCATTATATTTCAAAATATCTTTTCAAGGGATTTTACTATCTCTACTCTTTTTTTAAATCTGATTTTGTAAAGGCAAGTATAGAGATAGAACCTTTGTGACAGCAGCCAGTCATTCTGCACTTCTTCATGCATAGCAGGTACTGCTGACATATGGGTGTGCTATTCCTCCATCCCAAATGTGCTCTCAGGCCTCTGATTGAGTAGGAGAGTAAGAGACCAAGCAGAGTCTGGGACCACTCCTGCGTTAGTCTCATAGTCTGAGAAACAGCAACCTCTCATTCAAAACTGAAATCCAGCCCATTTCTTCTAGGAAGGAACTCATATGATTTATTAAAGGTTACAAATTTTCTGAATTACACATCCAGTTCATTAAAGTCCTCTTCCCTCAAGAGATGAAAAATATAGGGAAAAATCTTGCTCTGGATTTGCTGTGTGGTCGGTGGAAATTTTAAAAATCAAAATGTAATTTGTTAGGAATGCAACCTTTATCTCTCAGTTCAAAAACATGAGAAAATCCATCCTGATACAAGACTTCTCCCAGTCTTTTTTTTTTTTTCTTCTGGTGAAGAGGAAGGAAGACATGTGAGGAGGAATGGATGCAAGTTCCCAAGACATTCCTTGGAAAAGGAGTCACCTAGCTGGCCAGCTGAGGTGGCATACCACCTGTCTCAAACAGCATCTCAGCAAGAATAAATGGCAAAGTTTCCTTGCTTGCTTTCTTCCTTCCTTCTTTTCCTTCTTTCCTTCCTTCCTTGTCTTTCTCTTTCTCTCTCTCTCTCTCTTTCTCTTTCTTTCTTCCTTCCTTCCCTTATTTCCTTCATTCCCTTCCCTCCCTCCCTTCCTCCTTCCTTCCTTTCATTCTCCTTCCCTCCTCTCTCTCTCTCTCTCTCTCATTTTGGAAACAGTCTCACTCTGTTGCCCAGGCTGCAACGCAGTGATGCAATTTCAGCTCACTGCAGCCTCTGCCTCCTGGGTTCAAGTGATTCTCATGCCTCAGCCTCCCGTTCCTCTTCCTAAACATGTCTACCATAAGTAAATGTATAATACACTCACTAAAAGGTGCATAAAGCAAAGCCTTACCTATTACTTAAATATATGAAGTTACTGGTTGGTTATCAACATTATTTGACTGCCATTAGCTGCAATTTCATATTTTAATCTAACATTTTAGAATGATTCAAGTTTAAAATATGATCAAACTTAGAATCATTATGAACTGAGCTCAAAATGAGAAATCCTGATGACAGCAATGTTGAAATTGTTAAGCCAAATAATAAATTTAGGATCCCTGTTGGCTATCAATGTTTTTCTTTTAAAGAATCCAATCTTTATTCATTGGTATTGAAAAGGTCACCTTGACACTGTCCGTTTAATTGTTCCATTTAATAATTTTTCTAAGAAAATACAAAGCTTACAGTTTATTTGGGGCCCCTTGCTTAGGTTGTTTGAAACATATCCTAAAAAGTGATTACAGATCTTAGATGAAGTTGTATCCTAATGAAAGCCAGCATCTGTCATTCTTCCAGATCTCCGTGAGGTAGCAAAGAAACCAGAATGCTGATTCAGATTTGAAAACGAAGAAAGTTGTTATCCAAATCCCTGGACTCCCCAGAAATTACTGTGAGAGAGTAGATACGAAAGCTTTATAAAGCCATTCCCCTCCCATGAAACAGTACATTGCCTTGGATATCGCAGGAGGAGATCCTGGAAACAAACCACTAACATGAAGTCATCACGTGCATGCTTAGTTTCAAAATGGAATTATGCTTGCCGGATACAAGATGAAGAGAAAGAAAGACAGTAGTGGGGAAGGAGATAAAGGTACAAAGAGAGAAAGAAAATAAGGAGGGAAGGAGAGAAAGGAAGGATTAGATGAGTCACAGTGCCAAAAGGAACTAAACAACAAAATAAAAGTGGGTTCTGTATTCCTTTCAGTGAGGAAAAACACAACTCTAGAGGAAGGATATTGGCAATGTGACGCAATAGCATTTTAACACAAATTACCCAATAAGTGATAATGAAACAGCAACAAATTGCTGGTCCTGGAGGTCCTTGATGCCCAGAAAAAAATGATGCCTCTGTGGTTCACAGGAGGGTAGGCTGACCAAGTACCAGATGCCATCTAGTCTCCAACGCGGTCACGCTATCCGAAACTATGGATAATGGTCTGAATTCCAAAAGGTGGAGACTGAAACCAAGATTCTTGCTTTCTTTTCCTACAATCTGACAGAATAGGGTTTCAGAGTCAAAAATTAACCTGACCTAAAAAACTGACAGTTAATATTCTTGTATAACTGAATCTGCAGCCCAGGATTAATACCAGCTACAGGCAGAAGGCACGTGTGATGACATGAGGGTTGCCTCCTGCTGGAACCTACGGTAATAATCTCCAGGGCCCCATGGCAAGACTTCTTCTACACATTGAGGCTAGACAAAGAGAAATTTCATGTAGTACCAGAATAGCTCTTATAAACAGGCACCCTAAGTAAGAAGGATGCCTCTGAGATACGAGTTTTTCCAAAACAGTGAGCCACCGAAGCGGGACGACAGGAAGGAGGAGGAGGGGCCTCAGGATGAGCAAGCAGAAAAACTCTCTCCTCCTGTGAAATGAAGCATGTGATCAAAAAAAGGTGACTTTCTGAACTAAATTTTTACTAGAAACGCATTATTTTAGAACATATTTTTAGATTTTTTTTTTTTTTTTTTTTGAGACAGAGTCTCGCTCTGCAACCCAGGCTGGAGTGCAGTGGCGCAATCTCAGCTCACTGCAACCTCCGCCTCCCAGGTTTTTGCAGTTCTCCTGCCTCAGCCTCCCGAGTAGCTGGGATTACAGGCGCACGCTGCCATGCCTGGCTAACTTTTTGTGTTTTAGTAGAGACGGGGTTTCACGGTGTTGCCCAGGCTGGTCTCAAACTCCAGAGCTCAGGCAATCCACCCGCCTCGGGCCTCCCAAAGTGCTGGGATTACGGGCATGAGCCACCGCGCCCGGCCATTTTTGGATCTGTTATCAAAATAAAGAAAAACAAAATACAACATCTATGGAAATTACAGCACATGGTCCAGAAAAAGAAAAATGCTTTGAAATCAGGAAGCATTGCAAGTATATTAAGAAATTGTCTAAACGAAGAAGCATAATAGATATGTTGAAGAAGAAATTTGCTAAACTGAGAAGCATAATAGAAGCATGGTGGAAGCGTTGAACATATTGGCTACTAGAAAGATGAATTAGTGTGGTAGAAGACAAAGTACTTTTAGGGTAAAAAAAAATGCATTAAAGAAAATGAGAGAGCAAAAACAAGAGAGAGAGACAGAGAGAGAGAGAGCGGAGACAGAGACAAAGAGAAACAAAGACAAAAACTAGAGAAACAGGTCGAAGAAGTCAAGCTCAAATAGTGCAGAAAACAGAGAAAGACGCTGGAGCTAAATTAACAGCTACCAGAAGACTAAAACAATCTTTTTGAATCAGACGGCTGAAAAAGGCTTCTCCCACGGTCAAACTATTTAATAAAAAGATTCTAATACCTAGGCCTATTCTGGTGTCTCTTCTTCCTTCATTTAGAAAAAGTCTACAAAAATTCAAAAAATAAAAAGCAACTTGAGGATTCCAGTTCTACTACTGACAGGAATGGCCCTTTTGAATCAAACTTCCTACATGTAACAAGTCTACACTTTCTTTCATAGTATAAAAAACAACTACCTGAAGGCAGTGGAGAGGAACCAAAAGTGTTCGGGGGTAGAGTATAATGATGTCTACATTTTATTTTTTTAATTGTATAAAAATAATGTAGATCGACAAACTTGGAGATGAATAATTAGAGAAAGATGTGATGAGGTGAAAATAGACAATAGAAAATGAATAATTAGAGAAATATGTGACAAAGTGCTAATTGTGGAACTAGTCGCTGAAAATACAGGTGTACATAATTCTTTCAACTTCTCTCTGGATTAAAAAAAGGCATTATAAACTATCCAGAAAAGTATATAACCTTAAGAAAGAAAATAAAAAATTAGATATGATTTTTAAAAAATAATGAATCACAACATTTTTACATAAGGACCATCTAGAGTTTTGAAAGAAAAGTATTATGATCAAGAAAATATTTGGTCAAAATTCATTAAGGGAAGATGCTGGCAAGATTTCTACTTTTTGGCATTTGTGAATGTTATTTTCTACCATATAAAGATATCCCTAATGATTTAATTTCAAGTTTAAGATTTGTCACTGTCCAGAAAAAAACTACACATTTTAATAAGAGGAGAATCCAGGACTGATCCAGTGGGACTCAGCCTTTCAGTGTATGAGCATGGCAGATATATCCAGGGGGTGAAACCCTGGTTCCCCATTTCCAATTGCCCATGAGTCAGTAGAAGACCAGTGGAGTCTGTGATAAGATGGAGAGCTCATGAGTCTCCTTCGGTTATACACATTCCTTGGGAAAGGGAAAACCCTTGTGAGCAGCCTGCATGTTTATAACCCATGGGATTCCCAGCTGACTTTAATCTTCTGTATATGTCTTGTCACCTCACCATCTCTCTGGTCTTGCTACTGAGTGTGTTCTCATTCTTCATTGGCAATGTCCAGAGAAGGTCTGACACAGATATTCTCTTCCATAGAGAAAAGGAAAAATGAAAGGGCAAGAAAAGTGTTTTCATTAATGAACTTGGAAATGGGGAAAGGCTAGCGAAATATATGCTTTTTTTTTGTTTTGTTTTGTTTTTTGAGATGGAGTCTTGCTCTTGTTGCCCAGGCTGCAGTGTAATGGCGGGATCTCAGCTCAGTGCAACCTCCACCTCCCAGGCTCAAGAGATTCTCCTGCCTCAGCTTCCTGAGTAGCGGGGATTACAGGTACCTCTCACCACATGCAGCTAATTTTTGTATTTTTAGTAGAGACAGGGTTTCACCATCTTGGCCAGGCTGATCTTGAACTCCTGACCTCAGGTGATCTGCCCACCTCAGCTTCCCAAATTGCTGGAACTGCAGGCGTGAGCCACCGTGCGTGGCTGACATATATATTTTACACAATTTTTAATTGTAACTTTCACTTGATTAAGATTCCCTCTGTCAATGAGTCAACTATCTATCCATCCAACCATCCATCCATTCATTCACCCTTCCATTCATCCATTATTTATTATAATCTGTGCACTGAATGGAGTACTGGATATACAAAGTGGAACTAAACACAATCTAATTGTCAAGCAGTTCTCACTTTAGTTGTGGCTCTGAGCATCAACAAAATAATTAAAATACAAATATATAAATGCATAATATACATATACACATACACACACATGCATGTACTGTGATGCTGGAATATAGAGAAAGCAAGAAATGTCTTGGACTATCTAGAAAACTAAAGTTAAATATTAGATGAGGAAACTGAAGAACAGACACTTCTGAAAAAGAAATCATCATAGGCTAAGCAACAGATAACCTGACACAGCTTGTGCTCATGGAACAGTGAGGAGTTTGAGAACCATAAAGCAGACAGAAAAGTTAGTAGGTAGGATGGGGGCTAAAGGCTGTGTAGGCCCTCAAAAAAGCTTTATGAAACAGAACAATGACTTGATTTGTTTTTATAAGCAGGTGATAGAATACAGTCAGTTGGTTTGTACAAAAATAAATTAGTTGGAAGTGGGAAAGATATGTCAGTAAATTTGCATTGAATGAGCACAAGCAGGAAAGCGATTATTCCATCTAATATGTAAAAATATTTGCAAGATATATTTTTTGACTTGAACATTGGCAGGACAACTGATAACCAGTTAGATCTTGGGAGGAATTTTAATTTCCCTAAAATGTGTTAATGTGTGTTGCCATCAGGAAATGGAATATTAAATGATTGATTACATTTATAAATTATTCTGTCCTTGTGTGGCTATCAAAAGGCATTTCTGAAGCATATTGCCATTTGGGGGTTCATAACAAATTACTAACGTATTATCATCATGCTGTGGTAGCCACTTCTTCCCCAAGCTCCAGCAAAATTCATGTAGGCAACGTGTGCTTATTCTACCATTGATGCCTGGGGACCAATACCCGGGAAGAAATATAACATGAAAACATAAAATGATTTAGAAAAAAAGCTCAAAATAATTTAATTAACATTTACCACTGGCCTTCTGGCCCCAGACTGCATTTTTGATGTTTAAATGTATACAAATACGCAATGAAAACATGACATACAACTTGGAGCAACCACTCCCCATATAGACACAAGGGTGAGGAATATATTTCTCAATATATCTCAAGGGCCATCCCAGTCCTGCTAGGCTGCACCATCACAGGCTGAGATATGAAAACAGAATGCATGCTATCTAATGCAACCAATCTTCAATTATCTGCTCTGGTGGAAAGGATAATCACCTTTCATGTTATATTGTAATTTACATTTTTACACTCTGGTCCAACCTGACTGTAGGCAGCTCAGGGTAAGGAAAGGATATCATCAGGAAGCAAAAAGAGCATGAATTTTAAAGACAATATTTGAAGCTTCCTTTACCACTGTAAATGGCATCTGTTGTTTGTGTCTGCTAATCCTCATGTCATTTTGATTTTTATGTTATCAACCATCCCTCCTTCATGCTTTGTCCCTATAGATGGTCCTTTCAGGCTCATTCTCCCCTTTCGCTTCCTAGCTCCAGTTCTGTGGATGGTAATGCAGCTTAGTCATGATCAATATTCCATTTACCACAGCTGCAAAATAAATTTTCCCCAAATTCAGTGGTTTAAGACAACAACAGCATCTGTTTTGCCCACAGATATGCAACTGGGGCTGGGTTTAATGAGAATAGCTCATCTCTGCTCCACTCAGCATCAGCTGGGGCAGCTTGAAGGCAGGGGCTGGGATCATTCAAAGTCTTACCCACCCACAGGTCTGGTCACTGAGGTTTGCTGTGAGCTGAGATCTTAGCTAAGTTTGCTGCCCAGATCATCCACACGAAGCTGGTCCCTGGTGGCCTGGGTTTCCTTACAACATGGTGCGGTTCCAAAATTGAGTGCCTTAAAAGACAGAGACCCAAATGAAAGGAGTCTGGCATGTTTGTGACTTAGCTCAGAAGTTGTGTGGCCTCACTTCCACCACATTTTCTTCATTGAGAAAATGGCAAAACTGTACCTGATTCAAAGAGAAGAATAGACTCTACCTTTCAATAGACTGTGACAAGGCTTTGCAACATTATCAGACCCAACTATTGTTGTGTCCAGTTTTGGAAAATATCATCTTCCACATCAGCACATTGCACTTCTCTGATCACATACCTTGGTTCAGGAACTAGAATTCCACTCCAAGACCAAATCCTAAGACTTTTCTTAGAACTATTGTAAAACAAGTGCACTTTTTCTTTAGATATGCAGAGAGGCTAAGTGGATATTGGAGCTTCTAACGAAATGTGCATGCTGAGTCAAGCTAATAGAGAAGAACAAAGAAATACAGAAAGACAGAAATCTAATCATATGGTCCCTGGGCCTATTCCTGAGATTTTCAGTTTTACAAACCAACAAATTCCTTTTATTTTCTCAATCCAATTTGAGTTATTTTTTCCTCTTGTGACTAAAGCATCTTGATTAATAAAGCCACTTACCAGGTGCGTAACTTTAAAGAAGATATTTAACTCGAGTTTTCATTACTTTCCTGCAAATGGGGATTGGGATACATATCTCTATCACCTCTATCACATGGTGTACTTTAGAGGATAGTGTAGAGAAAAACAGTTTGTGTAAATTAGTCATTAAAAAATGGCCCTGACTTTAGGGCGTATCCACAAGAACCACCCTATCTCTCTTCATTCAGAAAACCTAATCTGAAATACATAGGAATCCTAACAACATCACAATTGTGAAGGGAACTCTTTCACACATAACCACAAAACCTAATTTGATCAAGATACTAAACATTGAATCTAGGTAAGATACATTATGATGCAAAAGGTAGACATGCTTTCTTCATGTGCTATACCATGGGAGTAGATACCAAGGCTGTGTGGGAGATACCTATATCACCAGTTCCTGGCACAGAGCTTGCTGCAGTATAGATAGGTACTCATACATCAACAGAATGAGTTAGTATAGGCAAACTTTCAATGAACTCCTTTAAAATTACGTTTTAGAAGAATAAGGTCACCAACAGGAAAATCAAGCTGCAGTTAGATTTGCTCAAAAATAGAACTTCCAAGGAAGCTCTGTATGTTTTTATCACTGTGTCTTCTGTCTTCTGTACCTATAGTCCTGGCTAATAAAAAGTCCTCTCTATCATTCGCTTGTTGATTGAATACTCATTGGATATCTGCCATAAGCCAGGCTCTGAAAAGGACCCTGCCATGATAATCTCTTAATAAACCACGTTGACTGAAGTTTCACAAACTCATGGGTTGACTGCATAAATCAAATTAATTATTTGGTATATTATGAATTCAGTTGACACCTAGCTACCTGTGCTGGATTTCTGACCAAAAAGAAAGGTGTTCCAGAAATTATAACTGGCTGCCCACAGGCCATGTCTACCCTGAAGCCATGTTGGTTTGACCTGCATGATAATAGGTAAGAAATATCATGTTTACTTTAATAGGTTGCCATCAATATTAGAAAATTTCACACACAAAAAAATCCAGATTCTCCACTTCCGTTAAAAAATAAAAAGATAAGACAAACATTTCCATATTTCTAAGAGACAATAATCAGCTGGATGCAGGTTGTACTTCCCCTATTTAAGACGGTGGTCTCCTTAGCCACCTCCTTGCTTTACTCATTTAACACAGCTGCCAAGCACCATTAGGTATTTCAATTCACAGTTCCCACCCTTCACACAGGAGATAATATATGCAGCAGTTGAGTACATGACCTCTGGATTCACAGAGACCCATGTTTGCTTCCCAACTCTGCACTGCACTAGCTATGAGTGGTTTTAACTTTAGAAGCCCCAACTAGCCTGTCTCTAAAATGACAGCAATAGTGGTACCCTTTTCAGGGATGCTGAGAGGATTAAATGAGCCAATGCATAGAATGTGATTAAGCAAAGTAACTGACACCTGCTGTATTAGTCCATTTTCATGCTGCTGATAAAGATATACCCAAGATTGGATAACTTAGATAGAAAAAGAGGTTTAATGGACTCCCAGTTTCATGTGGCTTCAGAGGCCTCACAATCTTGCTGGAAGACAAAAGACGTCTTACAAGGCAACAGACAAGAGAGAAATGAGAACCAAGCAAAAGAGGATACCCCTTAAAAAACCATTGGATCTCATGAGACTTATTCACTACCACAAGAACAGTATGAGGGAAACTGCCCCCATGATTCAGTTATCTCCCACAACATGTGGAAATTATGGGAGCAACAATTCAACATGAGATTTGGGTGGAGACACAGCCAAACCATATTGCCAGCTAAGCTTCCTTACTTTTTAATGTTCTTTTGAGATGGAGTCTCTGTCGCCCAGGCTAGTGCGATCTCTGCTCACTGCAGCCTCCACCTCCTGGGTTCAAGCAATTCTCCTGTTTCAGCTTTCCAAGTAGCTGGGTATATAGGTGTCAGCTACCACGCCCGTCTAATTTTTTATTTTTAGTAGAGGTTGGGTTTTGCCATGTTGGCCAGGCTGATCTCAAACTCCTGACCTGAGGTGATCCACTCGTCTCAGCTTCCCAAAGTGCTGGGATTACAGGTGGGAGCCACCGTGCCTGGCTGCTTTCTTATTTTTAAAATAAATCTTCATTAGGCAGTACATTAATCAGATGGGACTGCACAACAAAAAATACTACAGACTTGAAGGTTTAGACAACAGAGGTTTATTTTCCCTTAGTTTTGGAAGCTGGAAGCCCAAGAACAAGGCACCAACAGGGTCTGTTCTTGGTGAGGGCTCTCTCCTTGGCTTGCAAACGGCTGCCTTCTCACCACGTCCTCACTGGTGTTCCTTTTTCTGCCTACACACTCCTGGTAACTCTTCCTCTTCTTCTAAGAACAGGAACCAATCACTGCTGTTGGATTAGGGCCCTACTCTTTTGACCTCATTTGCCCTTAACTGACCCTTAAAGGTCCTGTCGCCAAATACAGTCACACCGGGAGTCAAAAGCTTCATCAATGTCTTTTGGGAGGACACATTTCAGTTCATAGCAGGCACATTAGTCACAAATTATCTTAACAACAATGAGAAAAAAGTTTACTACCCAAGGAATTGATGACAAACTTTGAAATGCACGTAAAGTAGAAAGAAATACAGTGCTGCTGCTTGTCTCCTAGAATTATGTTTTTGTTTTCAATGACAGGGTCTGATTCCTGGTATGAAGAGAAACACAAAGAGCATGTGGTAGGGTGAGGAAGGCTAAGGGGGCAGATGTTCAGTAATCACTCACTCCAGGAGGGAGGCAGCTGGGCCTTGAAGACTCAAATAATCCAGTCAAATCAAGGAGAGGCAGCTTCTAAGAGAAAAATTAGGTAAAAAAGATTTTCTAAAAACTAATGACTGTAAAAGGTAGCTTTAAAGAAGTCAGAAAAGAAAAATGCTTTTTTCTTTTTTCCTTTCTGGACTGCATTTTAAAAGTAAGAAGAAAAGAAATAGGCATTGAAAAAATATCTCTTCTGTGTGAAGTCTCCACTAAATACTGATGTGGTTTGTCAGTGATACTAATAAGAGTTAACATTTATTGAGCATCCTTGATGTGGCAGAAGCATCTTATTCAGTCTGTAAACCTTACTGCAGTAATACTCTAGAGTCATCGTTATCATGATTATTTAAAGATAATAAAATGTAGCACAGGTATAGTTAAGACCTTTGCCCAAGTGACATAGCTAGCAAAGTTTGAGTCCCAGATGAAAACCCAAACACAATAGCGCTAGAATTCATGCACTTAACTCTGTTCTTTTCAGGAAAGCATTCTCTAGATTAAACATGGCAGCCACCTGAAGATGTAAACATTGTAGTAACAAGAGGCTGCAGAAATAATGAGGTCAGCTATGGCCCCCTGAGCCAGTTATACCTGGGAAACTTAAAAAAAAAAAAAGCACTAGATTTATTTCTGCATTTTTGAACATGCAAAGTGACCCCGTGTTAGTGCCCAGAAATGAAGTCCGCACCTAAATATGCCAAAAGTTCCAAGGAACTAGGCATTTGCATTTAATGTCCTCAAATATCTGTTTCTAATTTAAGTCAACTTTTTAAATGTTGGCTTCACTGAAAGACTTTGAAACTGGGTATGTGAAATTTATAGATTATGCAGTAAAGAAAAACAAATCTTATGACTGAAACTTAGTTTTAAAATAATCCTGTACAGTTCTAGAAATTTCCACAAAAGTTTGTGGATCAAGGACTCTTCTGTCTGAAGATACCTGGAAGCATAGAGTTGGTCTTCTCCTAAGACTGTTTTCTACAGCCTGGATGATAAGCTGAAAAATGGCTCCCTGGGATAGGTCTCGAACTTCAGAACCTATGAATATGCAGCCTTGCATGGCAAAAGAGACTTTGCGGATGGGATTAAGTCAATGATCTTGAGATGAGGAGTGATATGGTTTGGCTCTGCGTTCCCACCCCAAATCTCATCTTTTATCTCCCATAATTCTGTGTTGTGGGAGGGACCCGGTAGAAGATTGACTCATGGGGGCGGGTCTTTCCTGTGCTGTTCTCGCGGGAGGGAACGGGTCTCATGAGGTCAGGTGGTTTTAAAAACAGAAGTTTCTCTGCACAAACCTCTCTTTCCATGCTGCCATCCACATGGGATGTGACTTGCTCCTCCTTGCCTTCTGCCATGATTGTGAGGCCTCCCCAGCCATGTGGACCTATGAGTCCAATTAAACCTCTCTCTTTCCTAAATTGCCCAATCTCGGGTATGTCTTTAACAGTACTGTGAAAACGGATTAATACAAACAGGTTGTTCTGCATTATCCATATGGGTTCAGTGGAGGATCAGAGGCAAAGATGTTCGACTGGAGCAGAGGTCAGAGGTAGAGTTGAAAAGTTGTGGCTCTGAATATGGAAGAAGTGACCTCAGGTCATATCAGTGCAGGAGGCCTCTAGAATCTAAAAAAGGCAAGGAAACTGATTTTCCCCTAAAGCCTCCAGTCCTGCTGACACACTGATTTTGGGACTTCTGACTTCCAGAACTTAAGATCACAAATCTGTGTTGTTTTGTCATAAGTTTGGGATGATTTTTTTTTTTTTTACAACAGCAATAGGAAATTAGTATGCCTGGTCAACAGCAAATATTCTCTGGTGCATTGTGTATTAGCTATGCAAGTTCCAGACCTGTCTCATACTTAGATTTTGTTTTCCTTCTATTAAAATAGTGGAGACATTCTTATGTCACAGGACAGTGGTGAAGGTGAAATGTTTCAAGATAGACGTGAGACAAAGTTAATTCTCTCCTTTGCGGTCACAAGCAGTGCTCAGTCAAAAAGAGATCCCCTGCCTCCTCAATCGGCCTTTCTTTCTTCTCTACAATTTGGCTTCTAGTGAAGCTGCAAGGAATGAGAGGGGAGAGAACAGAGATTTCGGAATTTTGTTTCATTTGTCAGAACTGCTTTGATGGATTCTACCCTTTTATTTCTTTCTGGAGCAACCCTAGATAGGTATCAATCTGAATAAAGTCAGAGATAGGTTTGTGCAAACGAGTAACAGGAAATTAACGTTTTATTCCATAGAAGGGCACGCTAACGCTGCCTAACAACTACCACCTGAGCATTCAATGTTTGTGCAAAGTGCATGGACATAACTCAGCACATGGACACCTGGCAGCTTACTGAGGAACACGATCACCGAGAGTGGAAGGGGAAGCTAAAGAGAGAAACCATGTTGCCCGCAGCATTCCTATTGCAGCCTGCTGAAACATCTTCCTGGGTTCTGTGGTCCTAAAAGTCTCTCCTCAATCTTGGAGATTCATTTTGATCACACTGCTTTGTGTCCCCGCATCCAAGTGATGGTACCTTTCTAGCAGAAGTTGAAGTGACAAGCTCAGCTCCAGCTACAGTCCCCTTGCATCCGGTGACAGCTGACAAACGGCAGCTAAAACTTTCCTACCACAAGGTTCATTCTCTCCTGATGGCTCCGTGCTTTAATGCATAGCAAACTGAAATCACGAATAGAAATGTAGCCCCGGCTCTGCAAAATTACATTTTATTCTTTGGCTCGTCTCTCTGATAACTGTTTTTGTTATCCTATTAACTAGATGCAGACAGATTCCAGAGTCATCAACACAATGACTTATATTCCTGTATCTTCTTTTTATGAAAACAGTTTTTACTCCCTTTCTTTGTGTGAGGGAAGAATAAATATTAAAACTTTCAGGTACCTCTGCTGCAAAAATGCAAAGAGGCCACAATTAAACTTCACTCAAGGATATTGATATGTACTGGAAATTGCAAATAAAAGGCAAAAGCAACGCATAATGTCATGGATACAGAATCGCGATTGCAAATAATCTGGAAGTTGCAATCTCTGTAACTTGGAGCAGACCAAAGCCATGACTCAATCTTCCTCATATGGTGGCATTTCTTTTTGCTTTGATTCTGACTGTCTGGCTCACAGTTTTGATAACAAAAGGCTTGCAATTTAAAAGCAATGAAATTCTCAGTTGATAGGGCCTGGGAAGCTATAACCTGCAAATCTGATTGTGTTACAAACAAGTTCACTCTCAGAAAAGGCGGCAGGAAACCCAGATGCTACTGCTGCCCACCAACCAACCAAAGCACCACTGAGCTCCACATCTGCAAAGATAGTTAAACTGTAATTGAATGCTCTGTCCCACTTTAAGCAGTGGATGACACAAGTTAAACACTCTTCTGCTGGGATTGGATGATCATGTGTCCTGCAGGAAAAACAAACAAACAAACAAAAACAAATGGCTTCCAATTGATTTCGCGTCACTGTGTAAACTAGTAAATGAAATAATCCATTTGAGAAGCCAATGGCAGAAGTAACAGACCTAGTCTGCCCCAAACCAAATCTAAATGAAATTTGCATTGCATATGGCCATTTAAGATAACTTCCAAAAATGCAGGATAGAGTACAGCAGGGGAAAACACTCTCTGCCAGGGAGGGGTTGAGGGGGTTGACCCCAAGAATGACCTATAGGACCTTCTTGCTAACACATGAACACATATATGCATGCATGTATGTGCAGGTGCAAGCATGCACACATGGACACACATCAGTGCATGTGCTTTTCCTTTGGTCTCAGAGAAGATGGGACATTGCTGTGACTTCTCCTGGAATAACTCTACCCAGTTATGGAATTCTAGCTTCTCTTCCCTGACCTCAACATTGGTGCCTGAATATTCATATCTCACCGTCCATGGGTCTGCTTTCTCTAGCTCGAAAACTCAACTGTTTATCGTAAGACTATCAGGGATGGATATGTGCCATTAATTATAAAAGGACACATCCACACACACACACACACACACACACACACACACACACACACACACACGAAGAAGAGAATATTCCAAGTATAGATGTCAGGTTCTATTTCAAAGGCTTTGTAGACTCCATGAATCCTCATAACAATCCTACAAAGCAGGTTTTACCTCTGATTTTTGCCTTTCTGTCACCTTGAAGAGGCTTTCTCCAGCATCCTCCCTAAAGCTGCATCCTCAACATCCAGCATGTTTGTCCTTCTCACCGATCACTAACTGGCATCATGTTACCTGTATACTTATTATTTCTTTATTGTCTCACTCTGACAGTGGCACATAAAGTCCTTGAAGTCACAGGCTTTATTCCTTGGGTATTTGTTGACTCTAATGAATTATGACCCTGTGCCTTCAGTATGCACAGTAACTTGGCAAAGACAGCTCACAGTAGATCTAGGATCAAAATTTGAGTCCATCTGAATCAGGGCCTGAGTCTTCAACCAATATTTTCAATCACAAAACAGATAAGGACTTTCTCTCCTGAAACATGATCTGCTACTTCTCTGTATAGTTATACTTTTAATAAAGTTATATTTTTAATAAATCGAGTTTTAAAATAGTCAAGAAGCAAGATTCTGGCTGGGTGCAGTGGCTGACTATAATCCCATCACTTTCGGAGGCCAAGGTGGGCAGATCACTTGAGGCCAGGAGTTCAAGATTAGCCTGGCCAACATGGTGAAACCTTGTGTCTACTAAAAATACAAAATTTAGCCAGGTGTGGTGCTGGGTATCTATAATCCTTGCTACTCAGGTGGCTGAGGTAGAAGAATTGCTTGAACCTGGGAAGTGGAGGTTGCAGTGAGCTGAAATTGTGTCATTGCACTCCAGCCTGGGCAACAAGAATGAAATTCTGCTCCATCTCAAAAAAAAAAAAAAAAAAAAAAGATTCTGCAAGGTCAGAGATTCAAGCTCAGCATTCGACTTGTGGTCGTCTTAGTCTCTCTCTCTAGGAAGGTATATATATATACATACTTATACATATATATGTATATGTGTATATATATATATGTATAAGTATGTATATATATATATATATATGTGTGTGTGTGTGTGTGTGTGTGTGTGTATATATATATATATATATATAGCCATCTTCATCTCCTGCCCATATAAAACCCAAATGAATAAATCATCAATTGTCAGAAGAATAAAAATGTCCACCCCAACTACATGAGACCTGTCCTCAGATTCAATCTAAGGCATTTACTCCACATGGCTCATAAGCAAGATAGCTCGACAAACTTATTGAATGATTTCTCCTGATACTGTAAGGGATTATTATGATAGATAGGGAAAATTGAGTAAAAAACAAAAAAGGAGGCAAACAATGCTTGGTGTGTAATGAGAAATTCAAGACTTTATGAAGGAGAGAAAGGCTGTTCAATATCACTGATTTGCAAGTAACTCTGACACTAGAAAAAAATAAAACAACCACTGGATAAAAAAATTATTTCAAAACCAGGCTTAAAAATACCACCTGAGATAAATAAGTTCTGGAGATCTACTACACAGCATAGTGGCTGTATCTAACAATACCGTACTGCATACCTGAGATTTACTAAGGAATAAATCTTATGTTAAATATTCTTACCAAGAAAAAGAGAGAAAAAAAAACAGCCATGATCAAAATATATGCTGGTGTTGTGTGGGAAGTTAAAAATAAAAAGTAAAAAGGGCCAGGTGCTTTGGCTTATACCTGTAATCCCAGCACTTTGGGAGGCCAAGGTGGGCAGATCACGAGGTCAGGAGATCAAGATCATCCTGGCCAACGTGGTGAAACCCCATCTCTACTATAATAAAAAGTTAGCTGGGAGTGGTGGGGTGCACCTGTAATCCCAGCTACTCGGAAGGCTGAGGCAGGGAAATCGCTTGAACCCAGGGGGCGGAGGTTGCAGTGAGCTGAGATGGCCCCACTGCACTCCAGCCTGACAAAAGAGCAAGATTTCGTCTAAAAAAAAAAAAAAAAAAAAAACTAGTAATCAAAGGGACAGGAAGAAACTTTAGGAGATGCAGAGTATGTTCATGGCCTTGATGGTGGTGATGGTTTCATGGGTGTATACTCACCTCAAAGTCATGGAGATATATGAATTAGATGTGCTGTTTTTAATATGTTAATCGTATCTCAATAAAGTGGCTTAATATATAATATATACCACTTAAGTCTTCTTTAGTACGATTTGTACTTCAGGAAGATATAAATGCATAAAGAGTGTATATCAGTACACGGACACTATCATTAGATCTCTGACAGCCAGGACACATAGGCTGATCAAGAAAGTACTACAAGCCTGGGGCTGGGTGTGGTGGTTCACGCCTGTAATCCCAGCACTTTAGGAAGCTGAAGCAGGTGGATCATTTGAGGTCATGAGACCAGCCTGGCTAACATGATGAAGTCCCACCCCTACTAAAAATACAGAAAAAACAGCCGGGCATGGTAGCTTGTACATGTAATCCCATCTACTCAGAAGGCTGAGGCAGGAGAATTGATTGAATCTAGGAAGCAGAGGTTGCAGTGAGCCCAGATCCAGCCACCGCACTCCAGCCTGGGAAATGGAGATGCTGTCTCAAAAACAAAAACAAAAACAAAATCAAACAAACAAACAAACAAGAAGGTACTACAAGCCTAGCAGGTGGCTCATGTCCTATCACTTTGGGAAGCTGATGTGAGAGGATCACTTGAGCCCAGGTGTTGGAGGTCAGCCCTGGAAACATAGTGAGACTCCATCCGAACAAAATATTTAAAAATTAGCCAGGTGTGGTGGCACACACCTCTCGTCTCAGCTACTCAGAAGGCTGAGGTGGGAGGATTGCTTGAGCCTGAGAGGTCAAGGCTGCAGAGAGCCATGATCATGCCCGTGGGCTCCAGCCTGCGCAACAGAGCAAAATCCTGTCTCATAAAAAGAGAGGCATAATATGCAAGTTTGTGATGATGCTGAAGATACTATTGCCGCTAAGGACAGGCTAACAATCACAGCAAAGATTCAGTACATTACGAGCTATTTGCCAAGTGCTAGGCTAAATACTCTGTATGTATTATGCCATTAAATAACCAACAAGTCAGTATTATTCTTATGGTTTTTTTACAGAGAAGAAAACTGAGGTTCAGAGAAGTTGATACATTTCCCAAGGTCACATAGCCGTTGGATTGTAGAGGGCAAACTAAACCAATTGTCTGTGCTGTAATCTACTCACTTGTGACTTTTAAACAAACGCAATTCTATATTAAATAAGAGTCACCCAGTCATTAAACCTTAAATCCCTCTAAATTAGCAAGATAGATAAATTAGAAAAATAATACCAAGGAAATCAGGGAGCCGATAATCTCATAAACTGCTATTCGGAACAGGGAATCTATAGGCTTTATGCTATGTCATATGTAGCCACATCTAGTGCTACTTACTTGCATTTATCACTTAACCTAGTAACCTTGTGGTAGGACACACCCTGAGGGGGCCCCCAATGAGTCATGTCTTTATATAATTTCATCCATTGTGAGCTCAGTCAGATCATGTGACTTGCTTCTAATCAACAGAATATGGCAGAAGCGATGAAACGCCACACCCATGATTAGTTATGTTATGAGACAGGATGCTCCATCTTATCTTGCAAGCGGGGTGACCACTGTGCATGCGCTCCAGTTTGTGCACTGTGTAGATGGGGTAGTTGTCTTTTCATAACTATTCTATTTTTACACGCTGGGAAGGACTCAGAGAGACTTTTAGGAATGTTTCCTCGCCAATACCTTTCCTTGGCCTAGATTCCTAAATTTATATCTCCCTGGTTCACCTCCAAAATGTAGGCATATAATTCATGTACACAGGGCTGTGATGCAGTTTTGATGTAGAGATTTAGAGCCAGGGGACCTCAAGGTCACTATAGGCAAAAGTCACATTCTGCAGAAGAGGAAAACAAGAACTCAGTGAATTCAGCAGTCCAGGTGGGTGGCTCATGCTTGTAATCCCAGCACTTTGAGAGGCTGAAGAGAAAGGATTACTTGAGGCCAGGAGTTTGAGACCACCCTGAGCAACATAGTAAGACCTTGCATCTACAAAAAAATAAGTTAAGGGCCAGGAGCAGTGGCTCAGGCTTGTGATCCCACCACTTTGGGAGGCTGAGGTGGGTGGATCACCTGAAGTCAGGAGTTTGAGACCAGCCTGGCTACCATAGTGAAACCCTGTTTCTATTAAAAATACAAAAAATTAGCCGGGCGTGGTGGCATGCACCTTTAATCCCAGCTACTCGGGAGGTTGAGGCAGGAGAATTGCTGGAACCTGGGAGGCAAAAGTTGCAGTGAGCCGAGATTGTGCCATTGCACTCCAGCCTGGGCAACAAGAGCGAAACTCCATCTAAACAATAATAATAATTAGGAGTTACTCAGGTATGGTGGCACATGCGTGCAGTCCTAGCTACTAAGGAGGCTGACACAGGAAGATCACTTCAGCCCAGGAATTGGAGGCTTCAGTGAGCCATGATTATGCCAGTGTACTCCAATCTGGGCAACAGAGTAAGACCCTGTCTCTAAAAAAGTAATAATAAGCAGAACAAATACAAAGTTTAAGTGCATGACTTCTGAATTTAGAGCCACCAGGTTTACATCTGAGTTGACTACGTATTGCTTGCCTGACCTTGGGTGAGCTATTAGATACCATAAGATGGCTGTTTCCTCATCTGTAAAACTGGGAATCCTTGATTCAAACCAAATCAACAGATATTCATTAAGCGTTGTGCTGGCGTAGAAGTTACAGTGAAGAATAAACAAAGGCATTCTTGCCCTTCATGGAGCCTCATGGACATAGTAACACCTCCTAAGTTTGCTGTGAAAATTAAGTGGAGAATATTAGTAAAGTGCTTAGATCAGTGTATGGCATGTAATAATAATGATTGTAATTAACACAGTATTAAAAATTTTATAATCATTATTATTGTCATTATTGTTTAATAACATATGTAACAACCATGTAAAGGGGTTAGTATGACAATCAACTAATATATGTTAAATGCTTAGTAAAAACATATAGAAACAATTCAATATATTTTAATCTATTATTATTATTAGGTTAAGTGATTTTGCCAAAGCCACAAAGTTATTGTCAGTGCTGAGTTGAGAATTTCCATTGTATGCTTGTACCATTTTGCAGACTTAACAGTCTATGATTATTTAATTCCCAGATCATCTTAGTCCATTTTCTGTGGATACAACTGAATAGCTGGGACTGGGTTACTTTTTTTAAAAGGTATTTCTCACCGTTCTGGAGACTGGAAAGTCCACAGTCAAGGGGCCGTATCTAGTGAGAGGCTTTTTGCTGGTGGGGACTGTCTACAAAGTCCTGAGGTGGTACAGGTCATCACATGGTGAGGGACCCACGAGAGACAGCCAGCTGGCTTTTATAACAGGTCCACTCTCATGATAACCAACCCACTCTCATGATAACCAACCCAATCTCATGATAACCAACCCAGTCTCATGATAACCCATTAATCCATTAATCTATGAATGGACTAATCATTCATAAGGGCAGTTCATTCATGACCCAATAACCTCCTAAAAGGCTCCACTTCTTAACACTGTTACACTGGGGATTCAGTTTCAACATGAGTTTTGAAGGGGACAACATTCAAACCATATCACTGACTCTCTCTACTATTTAATCTTGAGTCGTACGGTCACGTTCTCTCTGGCTCAGGCTCATGGAGCCAGGCCTCACATGGGATTTCTGCTCACCAGGGCCTCAGCACCAAAAGTCACTAAGGATAGTAACACTTATGTGTGGAAACAAGCAAGGTAATTTTATACACCTTCTGGTGCCTTTTGAGACACATTACATCATCATCCATTTAATCACCATTTATTTAAATATTTTTGGAATCTCTTGTAGGTACAAATCACCCCCTACAAGCTAAAGCAAACCCCTAAAAGCTTTTCTGAACCCCTCTCCTTACCTGTTACTATAACTAACCTACTACAACTTCCAACTATTTTAAAGTGTGTCTGTTTACTTTTTTTTTTCTGTTTCCCCAAAAGAATATAAAACTCATGATGAGGATGGGTATTGCTTTTGAATAAATATGCCCTCAGCATGTGGCACGTGGTGGGTGAGCTATACCATAAGTATTCATGAACTGGACAGTGTGCCAGGTTCCTGCCTTCAATGAGGTTAAATTCTAGTGAAGGAAAATCTCAATCCACACTACAACATGGAGTAACTGCAAAAACAGCAAGTGAAAGAAGCCAGATGCAAAAGACCACATATCATGCGATTCTCTGTGAAATGCCTAGAACAGGCAAATCCAGAGAGATGGAAAATAGACTAGTGGTTGCCTGGAGCTGGGGGTGGGAGCAGGGATGAACTATAAATGGGCACGAGGGACTTTTCTGGGAGTGAAGCAAACATTCTAAACATGGAGTATGGAGATGATTGCACAACTATAAATTTACTAAAAGTGGGCATAGTATATATTTACACAGTATATATTTATATAGCACATTTTATATAGTATATACATTATACCTCAATAAAGCTGTTTGAAGGAAACAGACCTTCAACAACTAATTACTCCACTATTTCCTTGATTCCAGTCCCAATAAGTTCTATGAAGGTGAAATCCACAAGGCAGAGAAAGCACAGAACGGGCTTCAGTGTCCTGCCATCTGGTCAGAAAATGTGCCTCTGGAAAGAGCTGTTTGAATTAAGTTCATTGCAGAGGTGGGGCAGTGGGGGGTTCACTAAGGATTGAAGACTCGGCATGTGGGGGCTCAGGGTTGAGCTGGAGCCAGGCAGTGTGGAGTGGGGGAGGAATGGAGAGCAGGGGGACATCCTTGTGGCTGAAATGGACTCCACGGAGGAGGGAGCTCAGGTGAGCCTGAAGGAGGGTGTGGCCTGACAACCACCAGGTACCTTTAAGGAACTTAGAACTTCATCATTCAGGCCTTTTAGGAACACCACCAATGTCTGTAGCAGGGAGAGGGGACTGGAGTGGGCAGCTGGGCAAGAGACACTGTGTGACTCACGAGGAAGCTGTTGTGGAAGCCAACTTTTGACTGACTTTTCGATTGTTTCTTTTCTCCAAATTTAGCTAAAATGATGAGTTTTTGCATAGGTTCCCAACAGAGACTCTGATTGATGTCCCATACATTTCTGATTCGAATCACATTAAGAGGAAATCAGAAGCGTCCCGTTACGCAAATTTGATTTATAAAACATTTGAATCCAGGTGAACTTGACTGGAGAACCCTTGGGTTTATCCCCTAATTGAAAGATATCAAAGAAAAGCTCATTAAACTCCTCCCTGCATCTATAAAAATACTTTCAGATGAGTCCAGTTTCACCAGTAAGTTAGAGTCAACTTTTAAATAGATGGTCCATTAAGAGGATACTTAGGGTAGAACAAATAGGTTTGCAGCCAACTTTTAGCGTTTTTGGGCAAGAATACCTGAGCAGTTCCCTGATGTGGACAAAATATGCTCCACAGGAACTTAAAAAAACAAAACAAAACAAAACAAAAACAGATTAGTTATAATAGAATCTGAAAATCTGTTTTCAGTAAGAGCTATTTTTACATTAACCTCCATCTTAAAAACATGTCCACACATGCGCACGGACACACGGACACACATACACACACACACACACACACACACACTTTCTAAAACATCCTGCGCCCTTATTGTGAAACTCCTCTTTTATTATGCATTTTTCTAAAAATACACATTGTCCTTCATTAACACCAGAAGGCTGTCCCCTGAGTCATTTTACATTTGTGGAGAAACGAGCATTGTGTGTAATGATGAACACCGTATCTCCCCATGTGTTCTTACAGAGCAATACATGTATGGAGACATCTGAGAAGTCATTTTGTCCGGTTCCATCTCCAGCCTTTCCCTCACTATCTCAAGCATCTCTGCTGCTACCTCCTGCCTGGGAAAGGGAGGGTGTAGGTTCCCACTCTGCTAAGACATTCAAGGGAGCCTATGGGGCATGTCAGAATCTCAGAGGATTTCTGGCCTCCCATTTTCTCTTTCACAATGAGCTTTCTACTTTCAGAGGTAAACAAATTGAGGAATAGGGATCTGTGTGCAGCAAAGCTTTAACGATGGACTCCAATTATTTTCAAATATGTATAACATACACCTAACTCTATATATGAATATATATGCATACCTACGTAGATATGTACACACATAACTTCACATGCGTGCACACACACATCACGTTCTCCATTAGAAAAAGTGAGGAAAATGAATGGGCCTTTGAAAATGCCAAAGTACTAGATCATACCTCTTCTCAAAACCCTGCAGAAACCTCACATTTCACTCCAAATGCGATACAAAAGCCCTACCAGGGTCTCCAAAGCCTACACAGCTTCAAAGTTCCCTCCCTCATGTGAACGCCCTCCTTTTCTCAGTTTCTCCTCGCTAACGTCATCACAGCCCCCCTGGATTCCTTGCTGTTCCTCCAACACATTCCTCCTAAACCGACGTCAGGGCCTTTGCACTTTTTGCTCCCCCCACCTGGAATGATCGGTCTCTGAAGAACGACTTGGCTCCCTCCTCAGCTCTCTGCCCAGTAGGTTTCCCTGACCACTCTTTCCCCTCACTTCAGTTTTCCCCTAGCCTTACTGCTATCTGACACATGGTCTGGATACCATTTATTACATGTATCCACCCCCATTCTAATGAATTTTCCATGGCAGCAGGAATTTTAGCTTGCTTTCTTAGATCCACAGTGCGCAGAAGAGTGTCAGGGAGGCTCTCCAAGCTTTGCTGAATGAATGAGGCTCAGCCTGGTGCGACTGGTGTAGAGTACTACCAGCCACCAAGCTCAGCACAGGCAGGGATTTGAAAATGGTAATTCACCCATCCCTCATGCCAAGAAGGAAAGGCCACACCTGAGCCGCGTGGCTGAACTCAAGCTCAAGCCCTGAAATTAAAGTCATGAGTGACATCACAGTCCAACACAGACAGCTCGGACAGCCAGCCACTTTGGCAGACAGCCCTTTCAGTACAGCCTGTGAGGGAGGGTCTAGATGCCAGATTACTCCCAAGCAGGTCAGTGAGGTTCTCAGACCTGCAGGCGTGTGGTCCCCAGTGAGCAGGGGTGAGTGGGGCCACCTCACTAGCTGGCTGCACACGTCTTTGTACTAGGGAATGTATCCCTGGTTTTCCGTCTTGGCATTTCTCATGAGGCAGGTTGGCTGAAACCTCCAGAAGTTAGACCCACTAATAACAAACACAGAGGCACAAGCTGAGCAATAAACTTGACCAGCTGATTGCAGACATGAGTCTTATGGACAAGATGCACATCAAAATTACACAGTCGGGAGGCAATCGTCGAAGCTCATGGGCACTGTACGACAGAGTGGAGGATGCCCATGCCACCTGGGCCTGCCCTGTGACTGCCCAGCAGGGCCTCCTGGGACAAAGAACAGCAGGCAGGACACCTGTGCCACCTCTCTCCAGCCAGATGCTACAGGCAGGTCTCTAGCTCTAGCTGTTTCTCCATTTTTCTACCCCTCCCCACCCCAGCAGGGTCCAGGTCTGCTCAGAGAAGGGGATTTTGGTGTAGACAAGAAACAGGCTTGCCTAGATTTTTTTTTTTTGACAGTGGGAGCTCCAGCAGGCATGGAAGCAGCAAGTGTCTAGCATCACCCTTCCATTCAATAGCGAAGCAGTGGAGGAGAGAGGGAGAGAGATGGAGATGCCGGCCTGTGAGGGGCCAATAGGAAAGAGCAAGAAATGCTCCACGAATGAAGAACACAATATTTATTCCCACTAGGGGAAGAGAAGCAGGTTCTGAATATACACAAATAATAACTAGAATTGGGTAAAGGGGTGAAAAGTAGGAGGGAGAAAGTAGAACTGGGGCTAGGGGGGGATCTCGGTCACCCCAATGCCTTGTGCAGGAGAGAAAGGAAGCACAGGTCAGTGAGTGTGCATAGTGTCAACCAAGCAAATCACTTTACACTACTCACACTCACTCTGCACACTTCACACACGCTGGTCCCAGGCAAAGCACTTCCCGGGCAGTTCCTCATCCCCTGGCACGGGAGCTGGCGCCCATCATCCTTCCCACGTCAAAGAAGACAGCACAAAGTCAGAGCCAGCCAGGTACAAGCTGAACTGAAGGCGCAGAAGAAAGATCTGCCTGTTTTCCAGAAGAGCTGCACCCATGTCTCGCCTTTTCAAATGCCTTTCTCCTGCCCCCTGAATTTATTCTTCTTCCTTGCAGGGCCCCTGCCCAACCTCTTACTTCATGCTGGGTGGGACGCCAGTGAGGAAAAAAACATATGGTGCCCAGGACGGTCCTATTTCTCTTTCTCAAGAGCAAAGCCGCTGGAAAAATGGAGGAGAGGCTTAACCAGTTTCCTTCCAGAAGGGGCCAGACCAGTGCCTATGTAAGCAGGATGAAAAAAAAAAGGAAAGGGAAAACAAAAAAATAATTTCTAAAAAGAAACTGGAACCATTAGAACTGCTGCTTGCTGTGAGGGCTGGCAACGCCCGCCCAAGGAACTGTCTGGATTCAGCTCTGTGTTTTGGAGTGGAGAAAATCTACATGGGGGCACCCTATCAGGAGTCAGAGAAATAAATAACAGTTTTAAACTCTGCCTGCTGACTGTCACTCCTTCTGCAGCCACAGCCTGGTCACAGCTCTGGTGTTTGTCCCCCTGCTGGCTGGCCTCTGACACAGCCAATGGCCCTCACCTCTGGTTGGGTGCTCTGGGGCTGAGCTGCTGGAAACGTATCTTTTTAAAATAGTTCCATATTCAGATTTCTTATACACAAGTTTTCCACAGCAGATCTTCTGTGGAAATCCATATGCCTTGGGAAGCTGGAAGATGGAAGAGGCTGCTCATTTTTTTCTCCTCTCCTTCTCAGCATAATTCTCTGACCACCTATTAACTTGCGCTTCTGTTCTTTCCCTTATTCAGCGATGCTTCCAGGAACGATGCCTGGAAAAATACAGATGTTCTCCTTGTATACAGTTTGCATAGCAACTGCTGCAGACATAAATATTACGGGCTTGGCGTGGCGCGAACTGAAGAAAGCGCCATAAGATAAATAGGAAAAGAAAAGTGTGTAAGCTATTTTTATTTTATTAGCTTTAATAAACCCAGGCTTAGGCGGGGATCAGACAACCCAGCCAGCATCATTAAACAAAGCAAGTTGCTCATTCTTTTGCGCCTTTTTTCCAAATGAGAACATCGCCACCTGGCGGGAAATGGCTTCACCAGCAATTTCTGAAACAACGCAAAAGACAATTTAAACCCAAACCTGGCCACAGAGGTCAGCTGCTTGGCAGAGGGAAGGAACTCCAGATAATAGAAGGAGCTCAGGTTTCAAATTACTTGCTGACCTTTTAGAGTCCCTTTTATATCTCTGGTTCCCAGGAGATCAAATCTCCTACAAACTCCTTGTTCTTCTACAACTCTTGTCTTTTCCTGGATATTGTCTTCCAGAAACACCTGTTCTCCTAGCTGCTACTTACTTGGATCTTACCCATTATTTAATGGCTAGTACACTACCCATCTCCCTGAGTTCTTCGAGGCCCCCGCATCCACTTGCTTTCTCCCTCCTCTGACGTTCTAATACTCCGTGTGTTCTAAAAGATAATCGATAATCGATGGATAATGATCAATAATAAGAAGAAAAAGATTTCCCAGTGTCTGTTGCACAGGCAAAGTGATATTTAAAAAATAATCTGTTCAGTGCTCCTCAGCTATTGGAATTTTCTCCTCATCTAAGGTATGAGCTCCTAGGTCTCCAGCCAGAAGCCACAGAGACAGTCCAGCCTGGAGATAGATGTGGTTTTGACTGCACATTGTAAAAACAAAACAATATCCATTGTTTCAAAATCGGGAGATTTTGTGTAAAAATGCAGATTTACACAATTTCTTTTAATTTTTAGACGTGAGGTTTTATGTTGCTCAGGCTGATCTTGAACTCCTGGGCTCAAGTGATCCTCCTGCTTCAGCCTCCCAAGTAGCTTGGATTATAAGCGTGTACCACCACTCCCAGCTCAGAACTTCCATAATTTCTAAAACCTCTTAACATCTGCCAAAGATGACTCCACAGGCAGTAGACTTGCTGCCATTTTTCCACAGTGCCCATCGTGTTCTGATGTCTCATTAATGCTGAGCCTGAATTTCAGTTGTTGCTCTGAGCTTTTTCTTATATTTGAGAAATACATTTTATAGCCATGTCTCTACTGAAAGTACAGGTATTGATCGACTTACGACCTATGCAACTTATAACCATTCGACTTTACGACCACAATCGCTAGCCACGACTGCTCCGCGCCTGGCAGCGCAAACGTTGCCCAGCTGAGCGTAGGACAGTGCGGACCAGCTTCCGGCAGCACTACCATCTCCGGTGCATATAGCCTACTCAACTTACAACCAAATCGTGTTACGACCAGTCCGTCGGAACCAATCATGGTTGTAAGTCGAGTACTAGCTGTAGGGAAATAGTAATAGCCCAAGCAGAGCCCATATTCCAAGAGCCAATGGCAGAAAGCCTATTTCTTGGGAATCATACCCATATAATACACACACATAGAATGCACTTTATTTCTTTGTGTTAACTGTCTGGCCTCTGTGAGCATTTGAATTCCCGAGCCCTGGTTTGCAGTAAGAAACTCTACACCTCCCACAAGAGTTTTGTTCAAAATGCTTTCCCTTTGGGAAAGGCCTCTGCAACAGACACTGGAAACTTTTTATTTATTTATTCATTATTGATTGTTATTATTATTGATTATTGATTTTACAGATGGGGTCTCGCTTTGTTGCCCAGGCTGGTTTCAAACTCCTGGCTATAAGTGGTCCTTCCACCTCGGCCTCAGCGTCCTAAACCATTGGGAATGCAAGTGCGAGCCACAACCATTTTTATCTTGTCTACTCATTTATGTATTATATAAACTAATTCTCAGTAAGAATTAATTAATGTTAAAATTCCAAGGATGCTGCTGCATCGCACTTCTCCATTGCTCCTACTTGGAATGTTCTTTCAGATTTCACATGAACCAGGTGCAGTGTCTCATGCCTGTAACCCCAACACTTTGGGAGGACAGGCAGAAGGATTTTACTTGAACCCAGGAGGTTAAGTCTGCAGTGATCTATGATCATGCCACTGCACTCCAGACTCCATCTAAAACAAAGAAAAAGGATTTTATATGACTCCCCCCTTTCCCCAACACATACAAAGCATTCCTCCTCTATGCTCAACCAATTGACTACAACTTTTTCATGAAACTTATTACTGTAAGACATTTCTTTTCTATTTTAAAAATTATTCCATATTTCATTTTAAAACCATCAGTTACTTCAATTTATTTGCTTATCATCTCTCTCCCTGGAGTGAAGATATCCATGAGGATAGGAAATTCCTGGTACTTTGTAACCTTCAACAACTATTGCTCAATAAATGAACCTGTGAATCTTTTTTGTAATTATATCACATTAGGGAAGATATGGAAAGGAGACAGCTCATTCCTGCATAATTCACAGACAGAACTTAGTATCCCACACCTGAGGTCACTCTGACCATACCAGTCTGTTGTGATTGCAGCAATAAGAGAAACATCCTTGCTCAAATTTCAGTTGCTGCCCACCTGTCTATGCCCACGGATGCTGCAGCACAGCTGTGCTTCTGCCTGCGTTCTCTACAAAGGTGTGTGCAGCTGCGGTATACATCAATGTCTTCATCAGCTCACTGTGCACTGGAGAACCATGAGCTCAATGTTTAATGAAGATGAATGTATTTATTTATTTATATGCTCTCTTTCCAAAAAGGATCGAAGCAGAATGTTAACTGAATGAAAGAAAACACAATTCCACTTAGATTATATTTTCAGTCTTAGAGATTAATTTAGATCAATTAATTGTCTAATTAATGTATTAGTATTAATTAGAGATTAAATCCCTTTGACTTAAAACTATACCCCCTTTTATAATGAGTGTCACCTCCATGTCATCTGTCTCCAATAGGGTCTTCCAGCGTTGCTGAAATTTTCTGTGCCTTAAAGGTGGAACAGACTTGGCTAAGCCACAGCGTCTCAGAGGACAAAAAAGTGAAGCAGAGGTTATCTCAGAGGTACCCAGCAGCCACTTCTTAGTGCTTTAGCAAAGGACCCCAGGACATTTGCACAATCCAACTGAGGCAGGAGCCCTGATGGCAGCTGAAATCCATTTATCCACCCATCCAGCTGGCTAGGGGACCAGACAAGAATTTCATTTAATTGGAAGGAAAGTTAAAAATGTCTTCTCTGGTCTATCCAAGCTTGCAGACTGACAGCCATCCCTACTGCACAATCTGACTAGGAAGGAGGTATATGGAAACCTACTCCCACCCTAGCCCTTATTCCTCAGTCATGTCAACAGAGTCAAGTGCCAGGACCAAGGACAGGCCATCTCCCTTGGGAACTGATGTAGCTTTCCATTTGAGAGGGATAGAACTCTAATGCTGGGCTGAGCCAAAGAAAACCGTGTTCAAGCAACCACCACATCTCACCTGGAAATCCAGACTTATCTTTCACTGAGCTCCAGGCTGCCACCCCTCTCCCCTAGAGGCTCCTCTCCACAAAAGAGGGATCCTTTTAAAATCAGACCACCACTTTCCCCCTTAAGCCCTCCAGTGGCTTCTCATCAAACCCAGGAAAAGAAACTCCCTGTGGTCCTTGCAGCAGCTGTCACCAAACTCTTCCCGCTTCTGCCCCTTCCTCTGCAACCACCCTGGCCTTCCTGCCCCAGGGTCTCTGCTCTCATTGTTCCTTCTACTTGAAAAACCCAGCCCCTCAAAACTTCTCCCAGTCCTCTCCTTGTTGCTGTTTTGTTTTTGTTTTTGTTAATCTTTTTACAGATCTCAGGAAGGTATTTCTTGCCCAGTTTATTTAAAATCGTCTTTGCTTCCCATCTCTGCCACAGTGCCTATCCTGCTTTGCTTCCTCCATAGCAGAAATCACACCTGACACTATGTTAAATATTTGTTTGAATGTTATCTGCTTTATCTCTTAGAATATAGCTCTTGGAGAGCAGGGGTTTGATTTTGCCCACTCCGTTTTACCAGAAAAGGACCTGACACAGAGAAGGCTCCTAATAAAACCTATCCAGTCAATGAATCCATCTCTCCATCCACCCACATATTCGTTCATTCATCTATCCAGCCAGCCAGCTTCCAATGTTTAAGTGGTCTCGATGGGATATTCAAAGATAATCAGCTCACCATCACTGGAGGCATCCAAATGGTGTCTGGATTACCCTTGGCAGAGTTCTGTCGTGAAGATGAGAATATTTGGTATACTAGGCACTGAAGAGAGATTCTCTGTACTGAGATCCATGGACCTGTGCATGATTCACCTCAGAGGGGTCTGTGATCTTATAGATTATCTTAAGGTTTAATATGCACAGCTGAATTCTTCCAAAGAGTGTTTTCAAGAAATATTTGCCAACAATTCCTCAGGTGTGAAGAAATGGGAAATAGCCTTCTGAAGGATCAAGTCTAATGTGGGCAATAGAGAGAGAAGAGACAAAAACACATCGGATTCACTAGACAAAGAGGCTCTGGCAAGGACTCACATCCAATCTTGAGATTCCAGGAAGTCACTTTTGAGGGAAAACACAAGGAATGGTTGGCACTCAACCAGGTGAGGTTAGGGATCAGAAAAGTTAAGATCTCGTGACCGAGAAGATTCTTTCTAAGAACAGCGTAAGGGGATGCAAGTTATGGGGTATGCCCAGAACGGTCCTCCTCTGCAGCCAGGACCCAAACTCTTAAGGACCAATTCTCTTCACTCTGAGAGACCAGAACGATCATTTTCCCATAAGTCAGAGCTTGACAACAGTCAAGACACCAAATAGGCCTACAAGCACAGCATCCACAAAAATGCATCATTAGAGTTCAGTGCCAGCAACCAATCTGTCCTTGTGCAAGTTAATGAGGACATGAAAATATCACAGGGAGACCCGAGCTCTGAGCGCCTGAAGCAGTCCCATCATTATGCACTGTTCAAAGCCTTGCAGAAACAAAACTGAGACCATTCTTTGCCAGTCCATGTGAGCAGTTTTTTTATTTGTATAAAGTCTCTAGAGCCCTGGATGTGGAAAGCTTACCATTTACTTAATGGACTCTCCAGCCTACAGAAAAGAGGACCCCGTTCCACCGGGTTCAAACAAGAGGACCCTATTGAGAAGACTGGTTACACATAGGCATGCAGAAACCTGTGAGCACAGTGTTTCCCTGAACTCTCAAAGCTAGAGAGCCGTCCAAGATAGTGCTCACCTGCCCAGTGATTTGGGAAAGTTTAAATTTTCTGTCACTCATGTTTCCTATCAATAAAATGGGTATAAAGGCGTTACTTCCCTATTAAACGGTGGTGAAGAATAAATGATGTTTTACATGCATATGAACTAGTGCCGATACTTCCTTATCCAACTCCTCCTCCCTTTTTTCCACTTCTGGGTGAGCACCTAAACCACTCTCCAGGCTCTATGTAAAACATAATTAACATATTAAGCATACCTTACACTGTAATCCAAACCAGGTACCTAATTGGTGGTATCCTCTGCAAAATCAAAATGCGAAGCCAACAGTTCAATTATTAAGAATCTCAGGTTAAAGACCTCAGAGCATTAAATCAAGCATAGGGCCTTTCTAGGAGCAGAGCCCTGAGTGACTGCACAGGTCATATATCCATGAATCCAGCTCGGAATGGAATAGTAGGTTCATCATATTAATGTTAATTTTTACAAAGTGACTACAACTACCACTGTTTACCGACATGTTACTTTGGGGTTAGACTGTGTTCTGCCTATGATCTCATTCAAGCCTTATTATACCTAGGGATTGTGTACTATTATGCTTCCTAGTTTACAATGAAGAATATTAGTTGCAAAGAGTTGGCTTCAGTTGATTAAGTTGATCAAGGTAACACAGGTTTGAGATTCAGTTCTTTATGACTCTAAGACAGTATCACTAGCAAGGGCCATCTCTTTAGGCTCAACTAAATACTCTCACTCATAAGACTACCAAACTTAACACAATGCTTGGCACATATTAAGGTGTTAGTCACATTTGAGGAATAAATAAATGCATTAATGAATGTATTATATATGCTACTCTGAGCTGTCTCAACTGAAAGGATGTGATCTCTTAATAAATTGAATTAGTCCATTTTCACACTGTGATAAAGATACTACCTGAGAATGGGTAATTTATAAAGGAGGTTTAATTGACTCACAGTTCTGCATGGCTGGGGAGGCCTTAGAAAACACAATCATGGCGGAAGGGGAAGCAGGCATGTCTTACCTGGCAGCAGGCAAGAGAAAGAGAGGGAGAGAGTGAGAGTGAGAGAATGAGTGCAGGGAAACCGCCATAAATAAAACCATCAGAACTCATGAGAACTCACTCACTATCATGAGAACAGCATGGGGGAAACCGACCCCATGATCCAATCACCTCCCGCCAGTCCCTTCCTTGACAGGTAGGGATTATAATTCGAGGTGAGATGTAGGTGGGGACACAGAGCTAAACCAAATCATAAATTATTACTCCCTGCTCCCCAGGAAACTTTGGCTTTCAGCAAAAAAATAGGTTGAGAAAAGATGAAATGGAAGACGCAACGGGAACATATTTGAGAGATTCAGGCATTCTTAGTTTTCTCAAATTATTTGTATGCATAGTTAAATGGTGTGTTGAATGTGTTTAGAGCTTCAAACCACCAGATTTCTTAAAGCAGTTGCCCCCATCCACTGCCAGGCACCCTTTAGGCATCCAATCACAGGTCAGATAAGGAAGGGAGTGTCCAGCCATTAGAATGGTCCCATGAAGATTTATCTTAGTGCTGCCTCTCCAGCTCCACCCTGTCCACACAACAGGAGAGTGGAAAAGATTTCGTAATCATGGAGTTAATTTGTTCCTCGTCAACAAGGCAGTGTCAAGAGGATCATATTCCCATCCAGGGTGGAATATCATGGCACACAATTCTCTATGGTGTCTCTTTAAAATTCCTGAACCAGGCAGGAGACAAATGGGTTGAAATGGGCACATTTGATAGAAGAGGAAATGAAACCTTAGGTCTCCGTGTGCTGGAGAAAAGCAGCACTGATATTTCTTACACAGACTCTAAACAAAGTAACACAAGGGTCTTCCTCCCTACTGGCAACTTTGCATTAGGATGTTTTCTTATCACAGTGGAATCTATCATTGTGTTTGCCTCAAACTCACTCGCTGTGTTTCTCTGTATGCAATAGAAAGATAAAAGTAGGACTTTGCATAACACATTTACATACAAATTATATTTGTCACTTTTATGACATACTACAAAATCTTCAGTGCACTCTGATGAGGCACAATATAATATTATAATGGGGAAATGTACATTTTTCTAATAACCAATTGATTTTTTACACAGATGGATCTGTAAGGAAGTTATAATAAGGGAGAAAAAAAATCCCCACAAAAACAGCAAAAAACTATATTTGAAACCCTGACAACATCTTCCAATGAGAGTCGAAAAGTGGGTCTTTGAATTAACTGACATTACACAGTTGCCTGAGTGCTGTGTGTGGGGAATGTATTTTACAAACAGTTATACAGAACAAAGTCATTAGAGAGAAGATGATAGAATCTCATGGTCATGATTGTGGGAAGAAGCAAGGGGTCTTAATTACATGCAAGAAAAGGATGGCTCTTTTCCAAGGGTCGGGGACTGTATTCCTAGAGGAAGCCCTTTCCTGATCCCAGTGTTCCACACAGCAGGAGAGAAGGTATCTGTGGACTGTGTAATAGACATGCAACTCACAGCCAATTGGAAGGTGATTTTAAAAAAGAGTATTTACTGAGTGTCAAACATGTGCCAAATATTGTGTAGTTATCAAATAATGGTATTCAGTATTCAGGGTGCCCATTACCCGAGTAGAATACATCTTTAAGTATAATCACTCTACTCTGCTGTTGAATATAGAATTTCTTCCATCCTATTGTCTGTTTGTATCCTTTAACCCACTACGCTTCATCCTCCTCCCTGATCCCACTCGCCCTTCCCTGTCTCTGTGCTATCTGTCTTTCTACCCTCTACCTCCATGTGATCAATTTTTTAGCTCCCATATAAGTGAGAACATGCCATATTTGTCTTTTTGTGCCTGGCTTATTTCACTTAAGATAATGACTTCTGGTTCCATCCATGTTGCTGCAAATAATATGATTTCTTTTTCTTTTCTTTTCTTTTTTTTTTTTTGTTGTTGTTGTTGAGATGTATTCTCAATCTTCTCTGTCACTAGGGTGGAATGATCTCAGCCCACTGCAACCTCTGCCTCCCGGGTTCAAGCGATCCTCCCGCCTCAGCCTTCTGGGTAGCTGGGGTTACAGGCAACCACCACCACACCTGGCTAATTTTTCTATTTTTAGTAGAGATGGGGTTTCACCATGTTGGCCAGGCTGGTCTTGAACTCCTGACCTCAAGTGATCTGCCCCCCTTGGCCTCATAAAGTGCTGGAATTACAGGCATGAGCCACTGCGCCTGGCCATCATTCTTTTTGAGGGCCAAATACTATTACATTGTGTATATATTCCACACTTTGTTTATTGATTCATCCATTGAGGGACATTTACATTGACTCCTTATCTTTGTTTTCATGAATACTGAGTACAATCCTTGGTAATGAAATCACATAGTCTGTGTTTGCGAAAAAAACTATGGACAGGACTCAACAAAATATTGACTGTTCTCCTGGGATATGACTAGTGTGACCACATGTCCTAGTTTGCCGGGGACTAGGGGTTTTTTCCGAGCCTTGGGCTGTTCCACGCTATAAGCAGGAAAGTCCAGGGAAAGCTAGGATAAATTGGTCGTGGTGAGAACAATGTTTATGCAGCATTGGCTTAGAACCTATATAAAATAATGGCATCATCAACAGAAACAAATATTTATTGAGTGATAGCCCTGTACTAGGCACTATCTTAAAGACTTTACATTTATTAAACTATTTAGTTCTCACCAGAACTTTAAAAGGAAAGGATGATTGCTATTTTCATTTTACAAATGAGAAAACAGAGATACCAATTGTTTAAATAACCTACCTAAAGTTTAATGGTAGAAGCAGCAGAGCCTGGTCTCAAACCCAGGCAGGCTGGCTCTAAAACACAACCTCCTTATCAGGACTCAAGGCTGCCTCACTCAGATCCCCCAGAGATGTTGGGCCATGTGAGCTGAGGTCCATTTGCTGCTTGGGTAGATTGTCCCCTACCCCTCCATCGCTGTTACCTGCCGATATACGGGAGAACTTTCATTTTATGATGGTAAAAGAGAAGGGGATTCTTCACTGTGCAGAAGCTTTTTAACTTGATATGATCTCATTTGTCCATTTGATTATGGACAGGGACACTGTATTTGTTTCTTTTCCTTGTTTCCTTTTCTTAGAGACAGGGTCTCACTATGCTGTCCAGACAAGACTCAAAACTCCTGAGTTCAATCCATCCTGCCTCCTCAGACTCTGGAGTAGCTGGGACAACAGGAGCAAGTCATCCCACCCAGCAGGGAAGGGACATTCTATTCATGAGTTATTTTTGTGGTTTTCAACAGGGGATAATTTTGTCCCCTCTGCAGCCCCCCAGGACATTTGGCAATGACTGCAGACGTTTATGGTAATTATAACTGGTGGGGGTGCTACTGCCCTCTAGTGGATAAAGTCCGAAGACGCTGCTACACACCCTGCAGTGCCCAGGACAGCCCCCGACACAGATAATGATCCAGCTCAAATGATCAATAACGCCGATGGGGAGAAAGTCCACCTTATCTGAATCCTCACAAAGTCCCACAAATCACTATTTTACAAGGTAGGAACCCTAACCTCAGAGAGACCAAGCATCTAGCTAAGGGTCAAGGAACCTGTAAGTGGCAGAACAGGAACCAGAGTCTGGGTCTGATACCCAAGCCCACACTCTTTGCTGCCCAGTTCTGAACGACTTCACATCCTACCTGTGGGCAGAAAACACACCTTTCTGCCTGCTCTGACTTGGAGCAACCTGTGGAGGGATTAGCACGTAGCACTTGGTACTTGTCCATTAGCAGTTTGATACGCTAACAACAGCCAAGCGAATGCGCACAGTTACATTGGTATGCCTATTCTTCCCCTTCTCCAGTCTTACCAGCCACGTGTCCAGGCTGCTTCTGGAGTTAATTGCCCATAGTTTCAACTTTGGCTTCTATTCTCCCCAGCTATGAGAACTTGAACTTCGCTTCTCTGAGCCTCAGCCTCCTCCCTTGCAAAAGGCAGATGTACTTTCCCGATAGGCTTGTGGGGAGGATTAAATGAGATAACTCCTGATCACCTTCTCTGGCACAAAGGAGAACACACAATGACATATCAGCTCTCATCATTCCAATTTCTAGTCCTCTGGACAAAAAAAAAAAAAAAAACTGGCTCAAATAATAGGTGAAATGAAAGTTGTTTCCACATATCAAGGACAGCTTATATTATGATCCAGGACACATGGAGAAACATATATGCAGAGATACACACTGGAAACAAAGTTTCACAAAACACACTCACCACTATTAAGTGTGATTCGCTCTGATATTTTCTGTCATTTTTAGAAAATGCTGGTTGCAACACATTAAATTGATTCCACCCACAGTTTTAAAAACAACACATACTGTATAATTCCATCTACATAAAATTCTAGAAAAGACAAAACACTTTAGTGAAAAAGCAAATAAATGAATTCCTATGGCCAAAGGGTGGGGGGAGTTGATTACAAAGAGTTAGGAGGAAACTCCTTGAGGTGATGGAACGTTCTAAATCTTGATATCTTGGTTGTGGCAGTGGTTCTGTGACTGTGTACCTTTGTTAAAACTCCTCAAACTACACTTACAAAAGAGCAGATATAACGTCAGTTAGAACTCTGTGAAGCTGACTGTTTAGAAGAGCATTATGATTGTTAGTAAATGCCAATGTTTTATTCTATCTGATCTGGAATTTTCTAACATTCAAATGACATAGTATAGAAATGTTCAGATAAGTATTTAGGAAGTCAAGAACCCCGTCCTACTGATCAATCCTCAAAACTGATAGCTGACGGTGCTCAGAAAACTACCCCAAAATCTGACACCTTGGCACTTGAGGAAGGTACCTCTCACTTTCCCCTCATCTTTCCTGAAGCAGGACATAAAACCTAGAAAGGTCACTCTCTGAATCCAAGAAGAATCTGAACCAAGAGGCCTAAGATCCTCCCAGTTTATTGCCACTGGATCCCACCCTGACCCTTTTATCCTTCTCAATGGCTGTCCATAAAAATACACAGATTTTCCTGTTTCTTTAAAATCTTTATTTTTGAAATCTCCTGTGTCACATTAAATAAATCTGTATATTTTTCTCTTGTAATGTGTCTTTTGTGACAGGAGTCTCAGCCATTCATGCTGCTGATAATGACATACCTGAGACTGGGTAATTTATAAAGAAAAAGAGGTTTAATGGACTCACAGTTTCACATGGCTAGGGAGACCTTACAAGCATGGTGGAAGGTGAAAGGCACTTCTTATATGGCAGCAGACAAGAAAGAATAAGCAAGCGAAAGGGGTTTCCCTTTACAGAACCATCAGATCTTGTGAGATGTATTCACTACTACAAGAACAGTATGAGGGAAAACCACCTTCACAATTCATTATCTCCCACCAGGTATGTTCTCCCAAGACGTGGGAATTACAGGAGCTACAGTTTAAGATGAGATGGGGGGCGGGGAGCACAGCTAAACCATATCAATACACATTTTTTCAAAATCGATATCATTCTTGAGACCAATTATATGAGAGATCCTGTCTGAGGGCCTTATTTTTTCATGAAGTAATCCTAACCACACAGAGTTAGGCATTGTTTTGATTATTGGAGAGATGAGGAAACTGAGACATGAACAGTTAAAGTTACTTATCTAAATGTATGCAGCTAGTACATGGCAGAAGGTGAGATTCAGACTTAGATCTGAATCTGAATTTCAGGATGCAGTTTTAAACTTCAGGGGCACAACCTCCTGTGGGGAAAGTCTCTATTTTCTATTTCCCTTTAAGTTCTTTCTCTAAGCTCCTTGACTTCAACAACCATTTGTCATTGCTTCAATGTTGCTTCCAGTCTGCTGCTGCCACTTGAAAAGGTAACTTTCCTGTTTTGACAGACATTAGATGTTACATTTCAAATAATGTTACGGCACAAAAGCAATATTCCATCAGTTTGGTTTTCTATAAGAAGGTTGATTCATACCCAAAAACCAGAAACTATTTTAAGGGCCCTTCATGCAAAGACTAAAGTTACAGCATTTTCAGTCTTTCCAGATAACTGCGATCAAGTTTCACATCTATCATTTCATTAGTAACATCTGGACGAAGGTATTTACCGCACTGTCATGGTTATAATTAAACGTCCCACATTCATGGTGCTAAAGAAGGTGAATTAAGGGGTCAGAGCTTTAAAGTCTCGGAGTTGCTTGGGAAAAAAGAAAGATTGAAAATATTAAATGATTAGAAAAGCTGAATTCATGGAAGGTCGATCTCCTTACCCTCCCCTGGGAATCAGATGGTCAGTAGGTGTTACCATGTTACACATGCATCACTACGTCTCTCTCCACATATAAAATAATATTAATGGCTAATATACAATTAATAATCTCGATAGCAGCCCAATTTAAGTTGGAGTGTTTAAATGGAAGGCCTACTGCTGATTTTGACCCGCCTACATTTTCTCCTATTCTCTCACCTACAACGTATTAACCAACACAAGATTATTTTGCATTAGTTTTCAATTCTTAAAAGCTGTGACACTGCACATATTAGAAGTTTTAGCTTCTAATTACTCAAAAACACAAAACCAAAAACTCTGAAGATTTAGAAACTTTGGGGCCCACATTCCCATATAGCAGCAGTTGGCTGGGTTTGAGTGAATTTGCCCATTCAGCAGGGGCTCTGCTCTGCAGTCCCCACTGGCCCCGCTGCCCTCTGGGTAGGCCCAACCTCACACAGGGACATTTCCTGCCCGGCCACCATAGGAGTTTGAACTTTGGTCCTGGTTGAAATATAAGAATAGCAAATTATCTTAGTTAAAATTTTTAAAAAAGGTATTCTGCCTCTCATTATCACTGATGGATAGCTCAATTCTTACTTAGATGGACCAAAGTTGACATAATGAAACACTCACTTATTATTCCCACTAGCACACTTTGAGGGAGCAGCCAGAATTGCCCCATCATACAGCAAGGAACACCAAGGCCAAATAGAGCAACGAGATTGCACAGTGTGGTGGAATACGTGCCAGTTTTAGAATTCTGACTGGCTCAGTTCAAGGCCATTCCTACCTCCTGGCTATCAAAATTAGAGTACGTCCCTTCTCTGCCTCTCAGTTTCCTCACCCGAAAATAAAATACTCATATGCACGTGAGCATCAAGTAGGATTATTTAAAAAACAAAATCTCTGGAACAAAGTGCTTTCTCAGTAAGTATTAATTCCCTTTGTCTCTCCCCTATAACATGGAATTTATGGGTGTCTTTATTTATAAGACCATAAGCATCTTTTATTTTATACAAACTTTTTCATTTTAGTCTTCATGACATATTGAACAGAGGCATTTGATTTGGAATGAACCCTAAAAGCACCTCACATTTGAGTCATCTAACAATTGCCAAAGAATTTCCATGATTACAACTTCATTTGATCTTAACTAGGCTCTGGGATAGAATAGTAGCTATCATTTTACAAATGGGGATATTGTATCAGGTACCCTGCATTCCAGCTACCAATGGAATGTTTCCAGTTCTGACTTTTTCTTTTTTTTTTTTTTCTTTTTAGGCAGAGTCTTGCTTTGTTGTCAGGCTGCAGTACAGTGGCACCATCTCGGTTCACTGCAACCTCTGCCTCCTGGGTTCAAGTGATTCTCCTGCCTCAGCCTCCTGAGTAGCTGGGATTACAGGCACATGCCATCACGACCAGCTAATTTTTGTATTTTTATTAGAGACGGGGTTTCACCATGTTGGCCAGGATGATCTTGATCTCCTGACCTTGTGATCCGCCTGCCTCAGCCTCCCAAAGTGCTGTGATTACAGGCATGAGCCTCCATGCCTGGCCCTGACTCTTTCTTATTGTACTGGTGGGGTGCACAAAATGGTAACCTTGGATACTGAAAAAAGAGAAGAAGCAGAAAGGTCTCTCTAACCTTCTCTTGTCACTTTCTACCCTAAAGCAGGCCATAGAAATGAAAATTCCCCTTGTCCCTTTTTCTCTGAGGGCCATAAAATCTAGGAAGGTAACTGTCTACCTTCTCCTCCTCTTCTCCCTTGAAAATCCTCTTGTGACAGATGTCCTGCCCTATATGCAGAGGGAAGGAACATCACTCAGGGAAATCAAGAAGAATTAGAACAAACAGGCCTTGCTAAGCGGCCCCCCCCAACCAAGTTTATTACCATTAGATCACACCGCTTTGTTCTCCACTCTTACTTCTATCCGTAAAATCATAGTTTTCCCTGGGTCCTTGAGTTTTTATTAATGAAGTTTCCCACGTCAAGGAAAGTTTCTACTAAATATATTTATTATGCTTTTTTCTTACTAATCTGTCTTTCATCACAGAGGTCTCAGCCCTAAGTCTTGTGATAAGTGAGGAAAGATTTTTTTTCTCCCCTGTAGATCCTTGAAAGTCATTTAAAAAATTAACATTATTATCAGTACCGAAATGAGAAAGCAATCAGTGATCAATGTAACACAACCACATTATAACTGAGAGTCTCTCAGAGCACGAGTCTTCCCTCCCACACAACAGTTCCTAAAGCAGCTTCCTCGGAAGCTCAACCCTAAAAGATATTTCAAGGAAAAGAATTCTCCTAAATTTCAAAAGGTATTCTAGAATCTACACTATACTTTAAAATAGCAAAGACAACAAAGACAGTATAACATATGAATATGCTAGTTTTAATTTATACCATTTAGATTTGCAGTACCCTAATTGGATATTTACATTCCAGGAGTTGTGAGCTGGCATTTGAAAAAAGAAAAAATCACGCAACAAAACACAGGAATCAAAACTCCTTACTTCAGAAGTGGTTTCTGCTATTTTTATACCTTGTCAACACCAGAAGCTTTGTTAATGAACAAGTGGATTTTAGGAGTGTTTTCCTGGTGAATGAACGGGTATGCAAGGATAAATGAAATGGCTGGAAACACTGTGGACATCCTCATTCCTTGTGGGATTATGGAGGACAATTCCTGTGGGACCAAGTAAGCACGTTGTAATTCCCAGCTGGCCTTCATTTGAACTGAAAGCTGTGAGGCTTCTCCACCTCCGGCTAGAACCTCCGCTGAATCTTACTGCTAGACTATTGCCCTGTTGCCCTCAAGGAAGTTTTTCCCACACGATACAGGAAGAACATTTGAAAGTATAGAGAGCTCACTGCTCAGCCTGTATCACTGTTTGTGTGTCTTCTGACAAATGGTTATTGACAAGCATCTGGAAATTTGGTACGATTTGCATTGAAAACCATGAACCGATGGCCATGTTGGAGAGTAAAGGGACCTGTCCTCACCTCCCAATTATTGGAAGCTACTGAATTATTTTTATTTTTCTGAGTCCCAACAGGAAACAAGAAACTACTGATGGAACCACAACCAGCCAAACTGGTTGCCAAGAAAATGCTGCTTCTTCCATACGCATCCAACCTTCTGTTTACTAAATGTAAGGCTCCAACAACCCGGAAGAGTACGTGGTTTGACTCAACATTTACCAAAAATTCACTTAAGAACAAACATTTTCCTCCGTTTCCGGAAGCTCAATTGGCATCTCATGGAACACACCTGGGGAAATCCTAGACTAGCCCTGTCTGACCCTCTCACTATTAACTGACATTTCCTCCAGGCAACGAGACCACTAGAATTAGACACTGGCTTTTATGCCTTCAGAGCTGAGTTCTTCCTATTGTTGTCTGCTCTTTTCTTCCTTCCCCAAGTAAATCACAGGATCATCAGAAACCCTATTGAAGCCTCCCTCGGACTGCACTGTGATCTTTATCTTCAAAGCCATCCTGCTAGGCCTCCGCTTGAAATTTGCATGACAGCTGAAGGAAAATAAATTGGGGGGCTGGCTCCCTTTGATAACCAAATGATCCTCTTTCTTTCTTTGTTCTGAAGGTACAACTCTAAAAGGAATTCAGTGATGAGGAAAATAATTCTATAGTATTTAGCTCTGTGCAGTCACTGTGACTGGCTTGAGCATTTGATTAAAATAGGAACCCCGTGGCTCCTGTCTTCAACCGAGGTCAATTATTAAATGACTGGACGGCAAGTTTCAAAAGGCGAGCATCAGTTCCGGGTGGGAGCCACATGAAGCAGCACAAAAGAGACAGAAAAAGTCAACGAACAATCCTCAGTCCCACTCAGTTGCCTTCTTCTCAGGGAGCACCTTCCACACAGGACGACTACGGAATCAGGAGACCCAGTGCAAAATGAAAACGTGAACTTCCGGTTCCAAAATCAGGACAAAAGTGTGGTCAAAGGAACTAAAATACAAAAAGTTTTCCTTTCTTCCTCTTAACTTGTCATTGTGGTGTTTTTTTTTTATTGCTGTTTGATGTCATAAGTAAAAACAAAACACTGAAATTTTAAATTGTGGGCGTGAATTTATATTGTACAATGTCCATTCTGAATGTTAACATAAGAACGTGTAATTCATGTGCTGAATCACAAAAATTACACAATCCATTTTTCCTAGCTCATACTTGCCTATGTGTTTTATTCTTGCCAAAACAGCAGAAATGCTGCATAAAACGACTCCACTTCTTTGAATCTCATTACTTGATGTGTACACATTCTACCGACACTCTACTGTCTGAGTCGTTTGAACCAGAGCAACTCCATCTTAAATAGAGGCTGGGAAAAATAAAGCTGAGACCTAATGGGCTACATTCCCAGATGGTTAAGGCATTCTAAGTCACAAGATGAGATAGGAAGCCTGCATGAAATACAGGTCATAAAGACCTTGCTGATAAATCAGGTTGCAATAAAGAAGCTGGCTAAGACTCACCAAAAGCAAGGTGGCAATGAGAGTGACCTCTGGTCACCCTCACTGCTACACTCCCACCAGCACCATGACAGTTTACAAATGCCATGGCAATGTCAGGAAGTTACCCAAGATGGTCTAAAAAGGGGAAGAATTGGCCGGGCACAGTGACTCACACATGAATCTCAGCACTTTGGGAGGTCGAGGTGGGCAGATCACAAGGTCTAGAGATCGAGACCATCTTGGCCAATATGGTGAAACACTGTCTCTACTAAAAATACAAAAATTAGCTGGGTGTAGTGGTGCACGCCTGTAATTCCAGCTACTTGGGAGGCTGAGGCAGGAGAACCACTTGAACCCAGAAGGTGGAGGTTGCAGTGAGCCGAGATCACGCCACTGCAGTCCAGCCTGGGTAACAGAGAAAGACTCTGTCTGAAAAAAAAAAATGTCAGTGGGAGGGAAGAATCCTCAGTTCCAAGAATTGCCACCCCTTTCCTGGAAAGCTCATGAATAATCCACCTCTTGTTTAGCATCTCATCAAAAAATAACCATAAAAATGGGCAACCAGCAGCACTTGGGGCTCCTCTGCCTATGGAAGAGTGATTCTTTTATTCCTTTACTTTCATAATAAACTTACATTCACTTTATGGATTCACCTCAAATTCCTTCTTGTGCAAGATCCAAGAACCTTCTTTTGGGGTCTGGATTGGGACCCCTTCCTGGTAACACTACCACTGGCTTACTAATGAACTAGGAAAGAAATCTGGGTTGCTCCAGGCTTGCTTTTCCTTCTGTTGTATAAGAAAGCAACGTAAGTAAGAAAGGATGAAACAGGCTTCCTTCAATGTTTCCATTTCTTAGGATGCCATTGCCTTCTTTCTGCATTTGAAGCAAGTTCTGATTGAAAGGAAAGTCCTCTTGGGGGCCGTGGCCCCTCTTACTCAGTGACAGAAGTGACATACTCAGCTTTGTGGACCCCAAATATCTTAGACAGGTCTCAGTCACTTTAGAAGTTTATTTTGCCAAAGTTTAGGATGCACGCCCATGACACAGCTTCAGGAGGTCCTGAGGACATGAGCCCCAGGTGGTCAGGGCATAGCGTGGTTTTATACATTTTAGGGAGACATGAGACATCAAGCGATACATGTAAACTATACATCGGCTCAGTCCAGAAAGGCGGGACAACTTGAAATGGAGAGGGAGCTTCCAGGCCGTAGGTAGATAAGAGACAAGTGGTTGTATTCTTTTGAGTTTCTGATTAGCCTCTCCAGAGGAGGCAATCAGATATGCATCTATCTTAGTGAGCAGGGGGATGACTTTGCGCTCTATCTTTTGTTCACAAGGAAATTCCTATTGAGGGAAGTATGTAGCTTTTTAAATCTACTTTAAAAGAGAATGGAAGGTAGGTTTGCCCTAAGAAGTTCCAAGCTTGACGATTTTTCCCTTTGGCTTTGTGATTTTGTCATCCCAAGACTTATTTTCTTTTCACAGTTTGTACTTGTTGGGAATCACTGCCACACACCTCAGGGCCCCTGGAATTCTGTGTTCATGGGGCCTCATAAATGCTACATGCAAATAAGGCTGCAAGGCACTCAGACACTCAGTCCGGAGGCATCTCTTCTGCTCACAAGCAAGCTCCACTGTTCCATCAGACTTCATTTAGCAAAACACAAGTTCAAAGATGGAAATACTGAGCATTTCAAGAAGGTGACAGCAGAGCATTAACCAAGTGTGGGACCCTTCTAGCATGGGGACCTGAGCAACTGCCTGGGTTTCACACACATGAAACCAGCTCTGCTTGTATGTCCTATACAGGACTAGGCACTGAAGCCACAGAACCTGCATCTCAGGGCTGTCACCAGGCAGAACGCAAGACAGAGCAGGAGCACTCCTGCTTCCTCTGTCTATGGTGCTCTTAATGTCACAGTGCTTCTTTTCCTACCATTTTTAGGGCAAAAGAAACATCTACACATTCCATTTATTAAGTCCAAACAATGTAGTAAGTGTTTATTTCCTAATAAATTGATAGCCATTAAAAAATACCTAAATCAAAAGAAAACGGAACTTAATTAACCACAATTACTTGTTGACGGGATGTGTGTATGTGTTGAGCATTGTAATCCCTCAAACCTGGGAATCAGATGGGACACCACCCGCCTCATTTCCTGATCCACATTGATTTTCACATAGTATTTGCTTTTTTTGTTGTTGTCACCCAGGCTGGAGTCCAGTGAAGCAATCTCGGCTCAGTGCAACCTCCACCTCCTGGGTTCAAGTGATTCTCCTGCCTCAGCCTCCCGAGTAGCCAGGACTACAGGCGCCCGCCACCATGCCTGGCTAATTTTTGTATTTTTAGTAGAGACGGGGTTTCACCATGTTGGCCAGGCTAGTCTCAAACTCCTAACCTTGTGATCCACTTGTCTTGGCCTCCCAAAGTGTTGGGGTTACAGGCATGAGCCACCGTGCCCGGTCAGTATTTGGTTTTTTAATCAGAACTACCACCAAAGACCCAGCTTCACAAAACATGTGACATCATGAAAATGAATTTCGTGTGATCTTATGTTAAAACTGAACAGCCTCAAGCCAGTAATTCCAAGAGATGTTGAGAATCGCAATTTCCTGCAAAAATGTAATGTATCCCATAGCACCTCTGAGTTTACTGTGGTCCTCTGGGGGTACCCTGGCATATCATTTAGGAATCAAAACTATAGAAGAGTGTGAACTCTAGAGCCAGACTGTCCTGGGTTTGTTGCCTGCCTCCTAAGTCCTGGAGCCAAATTGCTTTAAGTAACAGTGCTTTAGATTCTACAGCATGAAACGCAGTGGTGGCGGCTGGGGTGGGGGACACCTTGCAGGGGTGGCATTAAGCATTATCACAGCACAAGGCAGGAGATCCAGAAATGGTTCTAGCACGTACATCCCCAGCACTTATCCCTATACGACTCATTCGAGGACAAAACTACACTGCCTTACAACATAATTTTATAATGTATTCATTGTTATCTCACTTTCCATTTATTTACTTATAAAATGAATATTTAGAGAGCTTCTGCTCAGTTAACTAGGCACTGCGTTTGCTGCTGGTGTTATAAAGCTAAACCAAATAGACATAGCACCTGCCCTCAGAGAGCTTGCAGAGGCGTGGAGACAGCAGAGAACGCAAGTGCACAAAAGTGTAGTTAAAACAGTTATGAGTGGGACACACGCAGTGTTCAGAATACTTTAAAAGCATGTAGCTGGGCCAGGCACAGTAGCTTATGCCTATAATCCCAGCACTTTGGGAGACCAAGGTGGGAGAATTGCTTGAGGCCAGGAGTTCAAGACCAGCCTGAGCAACATAGTAAGACCCCATCTATGCAATTTTTTTTAAGTTAATCAGGTGTGGTGGCATGCACATGTGGTCCAGCTACTCTAGGGGTTGAGGCGAGAGGATGGCTTGAACCTGGGAGATGTAGGTTGCAGTGAGCCATGACTGTGCCACTTTACTCCAGAGTGAGACCCTGTCTCAAAAACAATAAAATAAAACAAAACAAAATAAAATCATGTAGCTGGCCACTTTTTCATCTGGCTTGGGGGTCTCGGGGAGGACTTCTGAGTTCCTGGAACTTAAATTGAAGTCTGAGAAAGTATCACTTTTGAAAGAGTGGAGGATTTTTGTAGGCAAAAGGAATATAAGAAACAGCGACTCCTGCAGTGAGAGGGAGCAGGCCCTGTTGAGCAAATGGCTAAATGCTCCATTACAGGGAGAATATTAATTTCACAGGTAATATATGTGGCAAAACATGTGAGCAGTAGCTTGGAGCCTGGATGATCCATTGGTGTTGGAGGGTGGGGATCACATAGAGGAGAGCTTGGCTGAACTGCCTTGCAGAGGGCATGTGGTCTCTGTTGCAACCACTCAAGTCTATTGGTGCAGCACAAGTGCTGCCACAGATAATATTTTAACAAATGGACAAAGCATTCTGCCGATAAAACTTTACTTACAAACGCAGGGAATAAGCTGGCTTTGGCCCTCAGACCAGAGTTTGAAGACCCTTGCTATAGAGGCCTTCCATGTGTCCCTCATCTGTCTTGCTACAGACATGGGCCTAGAGAGAGTAACTCTCTCCTACAAAAACAATTAAATCTGGTCTTTGGCGTTTCAGGGTTTTCTATGTAAACAAGCAAATGTAAATACAGCATAGAAACAGAGAGGAGCAGTCATGGTCTGCCAAAATTCAGAGCTCAAATAAAAATACTTGCAAACCATGCATCTGACAAAGGGCTAATATCTAGAATCTGCAAAAAGCACAAGCAATTAAACAAGAAAAAACACAAATAACCCCATTAAAAGTGGGCAAAGGACATGAACGGAAATTTCTCAAAAGACAACCAACAAGCCGCCAACAAACATGAAAAAATGGTCCACATCACTAACCACCAGAGAACTGCAAACTAAAACCACAATGAGATACCATCCTTCACCAGTCAGAATGACTATTATTAAAAACACAAGGACGGGTGTGGTGGCTCACACCTATAATCCCAGCACTTTGGGAGGCCAAGGCAGGTGGATTACCTGAGGTCAGGAGTTCAAGACCAGCCTGACCAACATGGTGGAAGCCCATCTCTACTAAAAATACAAAAAATTAGCCAGGCATGGTGGCATGTACCTGTAATCCCAACTACTTGGGAGGCTGAGGCAGGAGAATTGCTTGAATCCAGGAGGCAGAGGTTGCAGTGAGCTGAGATCATGCCACTGCACTCCAGCCTGGGTGACAGAGTAAGACTCTGCCTCAAAAAGAAAAGAAAAAAGAAAAGAAAAGAAAAAAGACAACAGATATTTGTGAAGATGCAGAGAAAAGGGCATACTGCTTATAGACTGACGCTGAGAAGGTAAATTAGTATAAAATCTATGGAAAAAAGTATGGAGATTTTTCAAAGAACTAAACATAGAAGTACCATTACATTCAGCAATCTCACTACTGGATTCTTACCCAAAGGAAAAGAAATCACTACATTAAATAGATGATTTTACTTATATGTTTATTGTAGCACTTCTCATTATAACAAGGTCATGGAATCAACCTAAGAGTCCATCAGCAGCTTATCAGATAAAAGAAAATGTATTATAAACACATATTTATATATAGCATATATATACAAAACAAAAATTAATATATATAAATGCATACCATGGAAAACTATGCAACCATAGAAAAGAATGAAATCATGTCATTTGCAGCAACGTGGATGAAGCTGAAGGCTATTATCCTAAGTGAAATACTCAGAAACAGAAAGTCCAATGCCCCATGTTCTCACTGATAAATTGGAGCTAAACAAATGACTACACAAGACTCTACGGGGGAATAACAGACATTGGAGACTTCAAAAATGGGGAGATTGGGAAGTGGGTGAGGATCAAAAAATTACTTATGGGTACGATGTGCAGTATTTGAATGATGAGCTCACTAGAAGACCAGATATCATCACTACGCAACAGTGATGTAAAAAAACTGCATTTGTACTCCCTAATTCTAAAATAAATACATAATTTCAAAAAGCTGTCACATTGAAGAGAACAATAAAATGGATAAATAAACAAGAAAAAAGAGGTAAGACACAAGTTACTAATATCAAAAATAAAAGCCAGGCTATCCACATCTAATCCCATGGACACTGAAAAGAAATTTAAAAAACATTCTAAACACCATACCACAAATTTCTTAACTAGATTGTGTTTTTCAAAGAATTAATTGGTTCAACCAATCTACCAAAACCTACAAAAGGAGTTTAATTAATTCCATTACTGATGAAATGGAATAACCAATAACCCTTAAAACATTTACATATTCTAAAACATTATGTGTAGCCATATTAACTTATTTAAACTGGTGGGTCCGGAGGGTCCTGTTTTGTCAAGAACATTTGAAAATGGAAAATATTTAATTTTAATATATTAGCTCAAGGAATCAATGCCCACTGTGAGATGTTTTTGCACAATGGGTACCACATTTATAGGGGATGCAGGCAAAAATGATACTATTTTCGTGGTTAAAGGAAGGTATAGGGGCCAGGCACAGTGGCTCACACCTGTAATCCCAGCACTTTGGGAGGTCAAGGTGGGTGGACCTCCTGCGGTCAGGAGTTTGAGACCAGCCTGGCCAACATGGTGAAACCCCATCTCTACTAAAAATACAAAAATTAGCTGGGCGTGATGGCGGGCACCTGTAATCCCAGCTACTTGGGAATCTGAGGTAGGAGAATCACCTGAACCCAGGAGGTGGAGGCTGCAGTGAGTTGACATTTTGAAAAAAAGGAAGGCTTAATTGTTTTATGTATAGCAACTCTCTAAGATAATTGGGGTTATCAAATTTACATGTTGTGGTATCCCCAGGTATTATTCTCATTTGATCCCTGTATTGATTAAGGATGTGGATGTTTCCCAGTTGATGCATTTCAACAGATGCTGAAGTTAATTCACAACCTATTTTGTAGAGGCATAACTCAATCCCCACTCATTCTGTTTTTACATATGATCTTTGATCTTTATATATGTAAACTTTGGCTTTTCAAAAAAAAAAAAAAAAAAAAAAACACCCAAAGCAAAAATACTAAGCCTTATCTGTATTAGTCTGTCCTCACACTTCTACAAATAACTATCCGAGACTGGGTAATTTACTAAGAGGTTTCATCGACTCACAGTTCCACAGGCTTAACAGGAAGCCTGACTGGGGGGCCTCGGGAAACTGACAATCATGGTGGAAGGTGAACAGGAAGCAAGCACCTTCACACGGCAGCAGAAGAGACAGAGACAGTGAAGCCGGGGAGCTCTAGACACTTTCCAACAACCAGCTCTTGTGAGAACTCCATCACGAAAACAGCAAGCGGGAAGTCCGCCTGCCTGATTCAGTCACCTCCCACCAGGTCCCTCCTTCAACACCCGGAATTACAATTCCCCACGAGATTTGGGTGGGGACACAGAGCCAAACCATATCATTACCCATGTGCAATATCTGTCAATCCACCTAAGTAACGCCTGCTTTTCTGTAGAGGACAGAATGCAGCCTCACCAAAGGCCAAAGGTAATAAAACTGTTATTGTAATACAAACAGAAGAACTTGGAGAAAGGAAGCAGGGGTGCATGACGGGTTGGCTGGTGGCTCAGCGCCGACGCCTGAGCTAGAGCAGCTGGAGGCTTGCTTCCTTCCCTTCCTCACCCTCCCTGCCTTTTTTGCAGCCTCTGCTTTGCTTTCACAAGCAGACCCCGGCTGGCTCTTTCCTATTAAAAAGAACAGTGTGGGAAGGCCTGAAACTTCAGACATCTCAGAGAAACAAAGAAGGTCAAACCAAGTCTCCTTATTAGTTGTTATAGCAACAAAGAAAATATTGCAGAGGCGCTGAAAATGCCACCTGGAAACCCACTTCTGGAGCTGCAATTACAGCACATCTCCCCTTCCCGTGTGTTAACCCACGCACGGAATCGCGTTTGTACCTGTGTGCCAGAATTCTGCATCTCCTGACGAGGGAAACATCTCGGGCAGCCCACTCGAATGGAGTCACTGGCTTGGCTCCACCACCTGACTTTTCACAGGTGACTTGGATAAAAGCACAATGCTGATTGCCTCCAGATGCCAAGTCTTACCTGATGGGTCCTCTCTGCATTTGTCTTCTCAAGCTTTCTTAAAATGAGATGTTATGCCATTTACCACAGGCACTGGAATTACCTAGAGACACCAATGGAAAATGTAAATTTACGGACTCCACCCTAGATCATGTGAATAAGTATCTCTGTCAGCATATAAGAACTGTTAGCTTAGAGAGGGGAGTGTGGGTGATGGTACTTTATTTAGTGCAGATCCAGGCAAAAGATGATCACTTGGCCCTGCCTTGGCTGAATCAAATCACAACAGATTGATCCAGTGAGTTTGCAATGAAATCAGCCAACTGTTGATTTTCATGAGAAGATGGGCAGCCTTACCTTCGTCCAGTATTTAACCTACAGAATTTAAAAGCTGAATATGAAAGGGAAATTTCAAGTTGGCTGTCTTAATGAAATCTGAACATCAATATATTTTTTCTAGCACCAAATGAAAGATTTTGTTAATATAGTTTATATAGTATTTCTAGTTTATACAGTATTCTCCCTCTCAAAAGTCCAGATTGTTCCAAGAAGAAATAGTAAAATGTCTCCTCATACAAATGTATGTTTTTGTTAGTTTTTCTGTTTCCTGAGCAACTGGCTTACAAATTGAGTCTCTGGATCAGACACGGTGAAGGCAAACACATTTCTCCTGTACACATCCTGGCATACCCATAGAGCTGTTAAATAAGTACCTGGAAAATGAAGGTATAAATTTCAGAAACTCAGGTAGTCTTATTTGAGAGCATTTTAATCACTGCTGCAATATTCTGCCTTAAACTGGGTAAAATATATTTTTAACAGAGTTAAAGATGCAAAGAGAAATATGAGATTTACTTCCCTACCCCCATCCTTACCTCCCACCAAAAGAAAAATGTTGCTTTCTCCAACACATAATTAAAACAGAAATATCATAGTTTAGCCTCCAGATCCCAGTTTATTTGCAAGTTGCCACGAATGCTTTAGAATTTAGTTTGCATTAGGTAAAAATCCACCAGAGCTTTGAAAAGCGTTCTCACACTATGTTCGCTACTTGAGGTAGAGATTTAGAAAAATAGCAAAATCACTCCAAATCATCATTCCTCTTACTTAAGGCTTAATATGAAAGTATTTAAATTTCTTATGTTTTCTACCTGAAACTGTGAAAATAATGTAAGATCGTATTTGAGATTTTTATTTTATAGCAGGGGATCTAGAAATAAGAGTCAAATCTACCACTGGTATTTGTGAATAGAGTTAACTGAAACAGTCATGGCTATGTGTTTATGTATATTATGTATGCTTATGTATGCTAAAAGCAGGCTGGGCATGGTGGCTCATGCCTGTAATCCCAGCACTTTGGGAGGCCAAGACAGGCAGATCACTTGAGGTCATGAGTTCAAGACCAGCTCGGCCAACATGGTAAAACTCTGTCTCTACCGAAAACACACACACACAAAACTAGCTGGGCATGGTGGTGGGTGCCTGTAATCCAAGGTACTCAGGAAGCTGAGGCAGGAAAATTGCTTGAACCTGGGAAGTGGAGGTTGCAGTGAGCTGAGATCGTGCCATTGCACTCCAGCCTGAGTGACAGAGTGAGACCCATCTCAAAAAAAAAATTAAAACACACACACACACACGCACACGCACACACACACACACACACAGTCTATGGTTGTTTTTGCACTAGAAGGCAACAGAGACCATATGACGCAGAAAGCCTAAAATATTTGCATCCCAACTCTTTACAGAAGAAGTTTGCTTTCCCCTAAGGAAGCTTGCCTTAGGGAGTTACAGAGCTGACCCAGGAATCAGGTCGCCTGGGTTCAGACATTAATCATTTAGTAGGTAAAAGATCTTGGACATATTAATGACATAATTTAGATACCTTGAGCCTCAATTTCCCCATGTGTAATATGAAGATAAGTACACTTACCTCAAGGAGCTATTGACGCAACTAAGATAATACCACAAGAGCACTTAGAATTGTGCCCAGCAATAAAGCTGATAGTGAAGCCTAATCAAATGCTCTTTCTGTCAGTGTTTCCTAAAAATCCTAGAAGAGGTTCTCACTTATAGTTTCCTACATTCAGCAACATTTCTGTGCACACTCATCAGCTTGAGGCTTGCTTCAGTAATTTGAACTTCATTAAAATTATAATTATTTCTTTAATTCCATTTCCTTTATCTACTTCTTCAACTTAATCCCCGCATTGCCTGCCAAGGCCCTGGGAATCATGGAGAATCTCTTCTGAGACAGCATTAGAAGAGAAAGAAAATAAAACAAGAACCAAATAAACTTGGGGAAATGAACAGTGAGGTAATTATCAAATGTGCATGGCAAACCAAATTTTTAAAAAACAAAAATGAAGGCCCCTGAGAGAAGAAGGATCAGCTAAAATTGTGTGAAGAGCCGCTTCAGAGAACCCAGAGAGAACACAAATGCATTTTGGGGAAGCCATTAGCACTAAACAATATTTACACACCTAATCTACTAATTAATTGTTACTTGAATTCAATCCTTTCCCCAATATTTCTCAACCCCTTAAAAGATACATCCTGACCAGCAGTGTCCTTGGAAATCCTAGCTAACTCAGATCTATAAAACTATGCTTTTGTTATCTGAAATTCAAATTTAACTGGGTATCCTGTATTTTATCCGGCAAAGAGTAGTGAACCAGGCAGGCGCAATCCCTGCTTGCTCTGAAGCTTTAGAGAAACTCTAACTTTAGGTGTTCACAAAATTCAATTCACATCTAGCACTAACCTTCTCTTTACAAGTTCACGGCCACTGGGGGCCCATTTAGCAGGTGTCACTGTATGGTATTTGGAACTTTATTTTCTTGTGGTACTATTCTGGGATTAAGGTCTTTGGCAATAAGGACTGTGTCTTTTTATCTCCACATCCCTGGACTCCAGTACAGTGCCTGAAACCCATAGATGCTCAACGCAGCCCACCTGCATGAGTGAGCAAATGCATGAATGATTGAATTCATATTAAACACAATACACAACACACTAGCAGCTCACATGCAAAATGTCCACACACCCTTCAGAAATACCTAGGATAGAGAAAAACATGTTGCCAGAATCCAAAGACCATATGGGTGAAGAATGATCTTTTATTTTCAAATGTTTTATGAAGATACTTCAAACAAAATAAAGACTTTTAAAAAAGGGGGTAAGAGGGTGAAGAAAACATATGAGAGAGAAATTGTAACCCTGTAAACAATCCTATCGGGTTCTTTGAAAGAATAGTCTTGAACAGAACAGGTAAGAGTGAGTCAAAGCACTGATTTAACTAATTGGTGGTATAATCAAATATAATATCCAGTAGTTAATCAGAACCACAGTATTAATAACTGAGGAATAGGGTGTAAACAAATAACAGATAATTAAAAGCCACTTTATTGTCAATACTGACTCTTATACAACTGAAACACTTGGAAGGAAAATCACAAGAATCCACAAAAGGACAGATTCAGAGAAGTGCAAGGGACAGGGTATCTACAATAGAAAATCATTTCGTGACATTGACTTCTTGCTGTCCAGCTGTAAAAGAGGGAACACAAAGTCAATATCTACAGAGCATGTTTCAATTACACTAAGAATTTAAAAAAAGAAAAAGAAAACAAAGAAAACTGTTGTATTGCAGAGTTTCCCAATGAGCACACAATTAGCCCGAACTTTAAGCTTCTTTTCTTCTTTGTCACTTCCCTTGCTATCATTCTGTGACCTCCTGGGTGGATCTGCAACTGGCACATCACAACTGTGTTAACAATTCTTGGCAGTTACTGTCAGTGCTCAGATCTGTAGGCTGGAAAAGTCTCTGTTCGATGAAGCTTCAGAGGGCTGGCAACATCTTTTCCAAAAAAAATTTAAAAGCAACAGTTACATTTCAGGAAAGTCCACAATAAAATTACCCGGTAACAACTTTCTCTCTAACAGAAATAAGCAAATGCACTTAAGGCAGAATTTTTTCCAAAGGCCACTCACGATGATATGTAAATGAGTCACAGAGATTGCATGATTTGCATATCATTTGCATGTGGCCTTTGGGCTGAGCTATGGTCAGTCCATTAGCAACTATTTTTTTCCTTGATTTTTCATCTGTATCAGCCCGTATATCTAGGGTATTTAGGAGAGATGAGATAGAAACAGGACTATGGAAACTTTTACCTTGAATACTCTTTGGAAACCTGCACAGTAATGACAGTCTTAGGCTTATACTTTGGTAATCTTGTAAATGTTAAGGAGAACTTCCTAAACTTCATTCAGCCCTTATTATTCAGGTTTAGATTTCAGGCCAAACAGAGTTTAAAAAGTCAAAAAGGCAACACAAAACACCCGTATCAGCCCCCTTTGTGACATATTAATAATATAGGAATTGTCAAGCATTTTCTAGAAAGAGCCAGACACTAAACATTTTAGATTTTGCAGACCACATGGGCTCACTGCTGCTACTCAACTCTGCTGCCTGTAGCACAAAATCAGCCATAGTTAATACGTAATGAATGGGCGAGGACGTCCTAACAATGCTTTATTAATGAAAACAGACAGCAGGCTGGATTTGGCTCACAAGCCATAGTTTGCCAATCCCTGTAGATACACGCCCTGATTTAATACAAACTAAAGGTTCTACTGCCATCTGCTGGCCAAGGGTCACCACAAGCAACGAAATTTACCTGGCTAGACTAAAAAGTCAGGACTTGGCAAACAAAGCCTTCATAACAGACTTCAAGAGCCTTGGTGGGTAAATGTGTGGATGAAGGCACAAAAAACAGGACTGAAGCCAGTGGAGCATGTCTTCCCCACCCACACACATTCAAAACAATGCTATTTTTATGGTTTGTTTGTTTTTTTTCCGCCCAGGCTGGAGTGCAGTGGCGTGATCTCGCTCACCGCAGCCTCGACCTCTTGGGCTCAGGTGATCCTCCCACCTCAGCCTCCCAAGTAACTGGGACAGGTGTGTGCCACCACACATGACTCATTTTTGTATTTTTCGTACAGATGGGGTTTCGTCATGTTGCCCAGGCTGGTCTCAAACTCCTGGGCTCAAGTGATCTGCCTTGACCTCCCAAAGTGCTGAAATGACAAGTGTGAGCCACCACACCTGGAAAAGTTGTTTTTAAACACGGAACCACGCAAAAATGTTTACGGTGGCATGTGGCCCTTCAGCCCTGAAATTACACGCTATCATTTTATCACAAACAGCCCTGACCTCAGTTCAAGTCCCATTTGATCTTCCTCCCAGAAGCATGAACTTAGACAAGGACGAACATCACTCTGACTCATTTTCCACTCCTAGGGAATGGGGAGAAAACACTTGTTTCCCCCTCTCACGGTACTGTTCAAGAATAAAGGAAACAGACATGGCATCATGAGCTGTACAGTCTCAAATAGGTTACTATGGTCACAACACCAAAACAGAAACAAGAGAAAAAGAACGTCTTAGATTCAGATATTTGCAAGACTCAAATCTGAACCAAAGGAAAATGATAAAACCTGTCATATAGTTGCTGGCACACAACACCAGCGATAACTATTAGCTAAGTCTTGAATATTAAAATATCCCAAATAATTAGAAATCATTTCTCCCAAACTCCCAACCAGTTTGAACACCTATTCTATTCTCTTTACAACACACAGACACAGGCACACACTATTATGCAGAAAAATTGCATTAGTGAGTTTGAGTACTGTAAGTAAAAATCCAGGAATATCTTTATTACAGTTTATCAAAATCTCCAGGGAGCAGAGAGCATGCAAATATTGTTAGTGCAGAATCCACATTTTTAGTCAACTGCACAGAAAAATGACTGACAGCATTCACTTGAGGTCAAGTCAAAACGAAAACTCTTACAGCGTCTATCCTGAGGGCTGAGTCTTTCCTGCATGGTTTGAATGCTGTGTTTAGTACAAGGCCAGTAAAGTGAACGAAAGGCTTCCCGACCCTTCCCACATGGTTTCAGTTCACACAAAGGTCACAACTTGGTAATGACCTGCAGACCACATCTGGGCCCAGACCTGTTCTCTGGCCTACACAGGCTCATAAGACATTTGAAATTGCTTATTAATATTTAAATAGCTGCTGACTGTCCATAAAGATGTCAATTTCCCTGTACTCCTGGAAACCTGGAAGGCAAAACTAGCCCCACATTCTGCTAAGCATGACCAACTACAGAGAGCAGACTGCCTGGTGTCCCTGACATCCACCAGGGACCCTGCCTGCCTATACCTGCCCCGTTTACTCATTTGCATAGCCTGCTTGGAGCCTGTAGACATGGGCGTTTTAGGCCTTTTACATTTGTTGGATCTGAACCTGTTATTTCCCTCTTAACTTCTGCACATATGAGCTTTGTGGCTGTGTTAGAATTAATGTTGAAAAAAACAATGTGAACTTCTCCCAAGTAGCCCCTTGCTCCAAGAATCTAACATCTTTAAAATAAATATGTCAATTGCACGGGTTGGAATGGATCCTCTGGAGGCATTTCAGCCTCAGGCAACCTGCATTTGAATCACCCATGGAGGCACGATTTCCTCCCACAGGTAAGATCAGATGATGAAGGCAACAGCCCGGATTAAATGTCAGAGCACTGCGGTGCTAATGCCAGAGGCTACATCCACCAGCCACGTGGCCTTGAGAAGACCTTCACCTCCCAAGGTCTCTGTTTCTTCAGCCATTGAAACGGAGAGGAGAATCCTACTCTCACCAACTCCAGTGGTTGTCAGGAGAACCACATAACGCTACACGGAAGATGCCTGGTTCCGTGACACAACTGTGGAGTGCCACTCTTTGATTTCCTCAGTTTATCTGAAGTCTGATCAATGACATAGGGGCCCAGTTTTTCTTGATTCTGTTTTGAAACAAGTGATACCATCTTCCAAGACAATTCCAGCAGAAGAGTTCTGAAAATACTGGAGCAAGGGAGCACTTTGGCATCAGGGTAAAGACAGCTGGGATGATTACTTTGAGAAGGAAGTTAGAGAGGAACACTGCACTGAAGACAGACACTCCTGTGCTCAAGTGCAGTGGCCTCGGGGCTAGTCTCCCACTTCCTCTCCTGTCCTCTTGCAATCCCGTGAATGAAAATATCAATTACATCTGACACCACCATGCTGAGGACCCTCTAAGGCTTCCCCTTACACTTAGAATAAGCAAGCCTTGATAACCTGTAATCACCACCCCAGCTGTCTCTTGATACCCCTTAGGCACCAGCGACACAGGCTTCTTCCTGATCTTTGAATGCCTTTGCATTTGCTGACCTCTCTGTGGTGAATGTCTTCCCCTGGCTCTCGGTATGGATGCCTCTTCTGGACTTAAGGTCTTGGGGTGATCCAGGGTCTTCCACTGACTACCCCATCTCAAGAAGTCCCTTGTCAGCATCTTCTCAATGCCAACAGCTCTGCCTCACTTCCTTTAGCATAAAAACTTTTGTTTCCACTGTTCCATATGCCAAATCTGAAATTAACTATGTCTGCTTGATTATGGACTGTGACTCTTCATTAGATTATAAACTCCGAGTGTGGAGGAACGTGCCTGGGGAGGAGCCCTAGGTATGTCTGCCAACTAGCACAGCACTTGGCCTACACGAGATGCTCAATAAACGCTTACTGAGTAAACAAAAAATGGATGGATGGATGAATGAATGAGGAATAAAAACCTTAAAATCTTTGCTACCTGCTAGATAGGTAATCTTGGATGCATGACTAACCCTTCAAATTCAGTTTTCTAACAGCAAATGAGAATAAATTACTCTGTCAGGTAGCTGTTTTGGGATCTAAATGAGATCATGTATGTTAGGTTCTGGTGGAAAGTTGGCCCACAGTAGGTCCTCAGAAAGAGTCGCTTTTAGAAAGACTCCATTGGATATGGCTTGTCTCCCTTGGAAGGATGAAATCTGAGCTTTCAGCACTGCAATGGTGGTATGTGAACATTTCTTCATATAACAAGAGGGAGAAGAGGTTTTCTGTCCAAACAGATGTGCAGAGCTTCGGTTTAAACGGGTTTCAAGAGGCTTTCTATCGCAGGAATCTCAGAGCCCTCAAAATATTGATTCGTATTCTGACTCTCCATGAGAATTTAAAATGTAGCATTCCCCCTAACTCTTTTGACCACAGTACTTTTCTTAGGCGGAAGGTGCCATCTACCAGAGTCACTTTCCACAGAACACAATTTGGGAATACAGCTACGGTTGTAACTGCTGTCATTTTATCCAATGAATTCCTAAAAGAATCCAGTGCATAGTGTTCAACATAAACTTGTTCAATGCTTCTGTAAGTTTCTTCCATGGTTTTCTTTCTTTTTTTTATTTTTTATTTTTTGAGACAGAGTTTCACTCTTGTCACCCAGGCGGGAGTGCAGTGGCATGATCTCGGCTCACTGCAACCTCTGCCTCCTGGGTGCAAGACATTCTCCCCCTTCAGCCTTCCGAGTTGCTGGAATTACAGGCATGCACCACCACGCCCTGCTAATTTTTGTATTTTTAGCCGAGATGGGGTTTCACCATGTTGGCCAGGCTGGCCTGGAACTCCTGATCTCAGGTGATCCACCCACCTCGGCCTCCCAAAGTGCTGGGATTACAGGCGTGACCCACCACGCCTGGCCAGTTTTCATTATAAACCTATTTCCAATATTGATTTTGTAACTCTATAATCATAGAGGAGAATTTCTATGAAAATTTTAAAATGAAGTGGGAAAAGCAGTGAAGGTAGATTAAGTATATCTTGTGTGGCACCTGTCAAAACCAGCACCTCCCTTTCCCCACCAAAAACAGTAAGAAAATGATGAATTCCCTCTCCTCACAGTTTCCATGCAGACACCTTGAAGAGGGAGGGGCCTAGGGAGCCCCAACTTGTCCTGTACCATCAATAAAGTCCCCTGTGCTCAGCCAAAAAAAAAAAAAAAAGAAAAAAAAAGAAAATGATAATTCCCAAATCAACCAGCAGGTGGCTCTCAAAGATTAAATTTGGGGAGAAAATGGCCTTTATTCTCAAACCAATTTGGTAAATTCCTCCTTAAGGGTCTGTATCATATTCCAACATTAACCTTCAAATTTGCCAGAAAAAAAAAAAAAGTCAGCCTGAAATTTATTAATGTAGGTGAATTGGCCAGAGGAATTACAACCCATAATCACCAGTAAAACAAAAAGAAATTAAAGGCTCTGTAAATTCATTATACGGAACACACCAGGCCACCAAGTCATTAACTTTTCCTAATCTTATTTTCTTTTTCTAAGGGGGATGAAAAAGAGGAAACAGGGAAGGTAGGTGGTATAGGTAGGAGAATAAAACTTTTTTTAAAAAATTTACTTGTCATATAAATAGCCACTCATAATAAGCAAGATAATTTTAGGTACCCTGTGAACATCTTTCACATCTTCAATACTTACTATTTATTTTCTGGTCGATTAAAAAGCATAACTAGCTGGGTGCAGTGGCTGATACCTAGAATTCCAGCACTTTGGGAAGCCAAGGTAGGAGGATTGCTTGTGCCCAGAAGTTTGAGAACAGCCTGGGAAACATAGCAAGACTCCCTCTCTACTAAAAATAAAAAAATAATAAATTAGCTGGGCATGGCGGCACAGCTCCGCAGTCCCAGCTATTCAGTAGGCTGAGGCAGGAGGACCACGGGTGCCGGAGGTTGAGGCTGCAGTGAGCCATGATCGCACCACTGCACTCCAGCCTAGGCAAAGAGCCAGACCCTGTCTCACCAACAAAAAGTATAACCAGCGATATAACAGTATTAAGGTAGTAAAATATGCTTTTTAAAAAGGTATATTAAGATAGAAGCGAGTAAAATTGAGTAACAATCTGGTATGTATACGACAAAAACTGTCATGATATAACTCAAATATTGCAAACATCTTTGAAGTTTCAATGGGAATCAATGGCATTTGTGACAACCTGATGTAACCCACTCTCTCTGCAGAGGTATCCTGGAAGGTAAGCTTATTTGTGAATTACTAATTCAGTCATTTGCTCGGCTGCTCATACAGGCACTCAGAATCTATTTTTGCAGCATCTGCTACGTGCCATGCTCTCTGCTAGTGAACAGAGCACAGAGTCTCCGTTGTGCTCCGTTCTAAACTAAAATGTAAATACCCCCAGTGCCTTCTTAACATTATGCCTTCTTTCGCCAGACACTAATGGAAAGCATGGAAGGCACCGGGGAAGAAAATGGCAAAGATAGAAGAGGCGCAGCTCTCCTGCCCTCCTGGATGTTACCGCTTCCTGGGAGAGCTGACCATGAGTCAAGGGGCCACGTAATTAAATATGAAATGAAAACTGGTCATCATCTGCATCTTATGAGTGCACGTAATCAGAGATGTCCACACGAGTTACAATAAAGTCCAGAGGGCTTCCTTGGAGTCTGAGGGGCGCTGGAGGTGAGCAGGAGTCAGCTAGATGAGGGACGGGTGCAGCATACAGCACAAGCTGCCTAGGGAAGAAAGGACCAACAGCAGACTGAGAAAAACGCTGTTGTGCCCAGGGTTCAGAGCGGGCGTGGAAGACTGAGGCGGCAGTCTTCTGTGGTCATTCATTCATTCTCGCATTCACTTATTCAGCAAATTTCTGCATGTAAACTACAGGTAGTCTAGCGCACGCTATTTTAAGTTTGGTGATCTTGTACCTCATCATTAAAAGGGTTTTTTTGCAAGTGTCCCCCACATAGGTTTGTTTACTTGTTTATAAATTGTATGTGCATAAGGTATTCTTTGTACTATGAAATGTTAAAAAAATGTTTGAAAGGATAGGAGAAGGTGTAAATACAATTTTTTCTTCTTCTTTTTTTTTGAAATGGAGTTTCGCCCTTGTTGTCCAGGTTGGAATACAGTGGCACGATTCCAGCTCACTGTAACTTCTGCTTCCTGGGTTCAAGTGATTCTCCTGACTCAGCCTCTCGAGTAGCTGGGATTACAGGTGCGTGCCACTACGCCTGGCTAAATATTGTATTTTTTTAGTAGAGACGGGGTTTCGCCATGTGGGCCAGGCTGGTCTAGAACTCCTGAGCTCAGGTGATCCACTGCCTTGGCCTCCCCAAGTGCTGGGATTACAGGTGTGAGCCACCGCGCCCGGCTAGCTGAAATAGGATTTTTTATTGTTCATGTTGTCCCCGCTATGGGCTGCTGTGTATCACGCTTCAGAAACCACTTCCCTGGAAGAAGGGCTTATTAGGATTTGCTTAAAGTCATCCAGCAAATCGGAAGCCATGACTTCTGGCCTCAGTCCAGGATGGGGTCTACACAAACAATGGCTCCTAAACCTGAGATCTCAGGAGAATCACCTGGAGGGCTTGTTCAAATACAGGTGGCCTGGCCCTACCCTCGGAGCTCCAGACTCAGTAGGTCTGGGGAAGGGCATAAACATTTGAGAATTCAATAAAAGCTGATGCTGCTGTTCATCAGTCCACTAAGTCACTTCTTCAAGCCTGGTCCCTGGCCCCCACCAGGACCCCCTGTAAGGTCTGTTAAAAGTGCAGATCGCTCAGCCACATCCTATGCCTTAAAATCTAGAGTCTCTGGGGCTGAAACCCAAGAATCTGCATTTTAAATGACTTCCCCCAGGACACTGTGAGAGATGCAAATATCTGAGAAGTATGGCTCTAGAAAGATTAAGTGCCACGTGTTGTGAGGACGTGATGGGGGTCCAACCTTTGGAGGAAGGGCACTGAGCAGCTGGGAGTTCAGCTGAGCCCTCTCCCCAGAACTGCCAGGCCTGGCCCCCACCCCAGACACAGGCAGCCCCGCGCTTACCTTGCAGGCGGTAGAGCTGACCCGTGCTGTGCTGCCGTGTGATGTGCTGCCAGTAGGCGCTGCGAGGCAGGGGCACCATGGTGCTCAGCGAAGCAGCCCGCTCACTCATCTTCATCTGGAGCTGCAGCCAAAGGGAAAAAAGTTGTGCGTTAGGAACACGGGGGCTGAAAGAGGCCCAACTGAGGGAACAGGAGAGCATGGAGTGCACGAAGTGCAAAGCTGGCCAGGCTGCAAATCAATGAGCCTTTACTGATGGCGGTGGGCACGGCTGCCAGCGACTGCTTTTCCTTACTTCACAGCATCCATTCCTTACCCCGCTGGCAACACTGCATTGGTGATGCTCCTTTGGGGAACTTCCCTGCAACTCAGCTCAGTCCCTCCCGTCCTGGAGGGGCTGATTCCACCGCTGACTTTAGGGTTGGGCTGGTGACCCGTTGTTGGGATTCACTCAGTGATCAATGTCTCAACCCATGCCAGACCAGTCCGAAATAATTCGTTGAGACATTATGAGACTTTTTGTGGAAGAGAGAATCAGCAGAAGTAAGCTAAAGATGTGTGACTGTTTTGTTCATTGCTCTATCCCCAGAGTCTAGAATATCGCCTTGCACATAGTAGATGCATGAGTACCACCTGTTGAATGGATGAACTTTCTTGTGGAGTTGTTGAGGACTGAAGATGGGACTGGTGCCTATCTTGGAACAACAAAGGGACAAGGTGACAGTGAGTAGACATCATTCAGAAGAAGACAGCCAAGAAAAGGAGAGAGAGGTTTTGACAAGCTCCACAGGGGCCTTGGATCCCACTGAATCCCGAGGCTGGCCCCAGCCCAGACTTTTCAATTGTATTAGCCATTTAATTCTTTTCAGTTTTCGATTTTTTTTTTTTTTT
>NW_022437032.1:1236785-1295792 GCF_009761245.1 Sapajus apella
TTTTTTTTTTTTTTTTTTGAGATGGAATCTTGCTGTGTCACCCAGGCGGGAGTGTATTGGCACAATCTCGCCTCACTACAACCTCCACCTCCAGGCTCAAGTAATTCTTTTGCCTCAGTCTCCTCTAGTAGCTGGACCAGTAGGTGCACGCCACCACATCCAGCTAATTTTTTTTCTTTTTTTTTTTTTTTTTGTATTTTTAGTAGAGATAGGGCTTTTCCATGTTGGCCAGGCTGGTTTCAAACTTCTGACCTCAGGTGATCTACCCATCTTGGCTTCCCAAAGTGCTGGGATTACAGGTGTAAGCCACTGCATCCAGCCTAATTATTATCAGTTTAAACTGGCTTGTGTTGGGTGTTCTAGCAACAGAAAGAGGGAAAAAGAAAAATCTGCTTGAACAAGTAACTTTTCTTGATAAATCATTGTTCCAGACATTGAGGGAGGGAAAAAAGATGAAATGGCTTTTGGCAGCAGGCAACTAAAAGTAAAAACACAGTTTGAAAAAAAGATTATAATATTCACGTAAAAGATAATTTAATTTACATGCATTGAATTTGCATTTGCTGAATATAATTCCCTGTCCCTATCATAATTCCACAATTACCAAAACGTGTCCCCAGGTGGAATTATGAAGCATTAGTTTCCATGAGGACAACTTTTCCTAAAAAATAAACTCTTAAATTGAAAGTTTCAAAAGCTAAATACTGCTGAGCGAGGTATTATGCCTGTAATCCCAGTACTTTGGGAGGCCAAGGCGGGTGGATCATGAGGTCAGGAGTTCGAGACCGGCCTGACCAACACGGTGAAACCCCATCTCTGCTAAAAATACAAAAATTAGCTGAGTGTGGTGGTATATGCCTGTAGTCCCAGCTACTCAGGAGGCTGAGGCAGGAGAATTGTTTGAACCCAGGAGGAAGAGGTTGCAGCGAGCTGAGATCAGGCCACATTGCACTCCAGCCTGGGTGACAGAGCGAGACCCTATCTCACAAAAAATAATAATAATAATAATTTTAAAAAATAATAAAATAAAATTTAAAAAGGATAAAAAAAGTTTTGTGGCTGTTTCTTGTTTTCAATTTTTAAAACTTATTTTTAATGTACAAATAATCAGTATACATATTTATAGAGTACAGTATGGTGTTTTGAACTATGTATATACTATAAAAAGATTCACTTGAGCTAATTAACATATCCCTCACCTCATCAATTTCTCATAGCAGTTATTTCTGTATACATGAAAGTCTAAAAAAATCCAAAACTATTTACCAGTGACTTTTGGTAACACTCTATTTCATTTGCATGGAATTCAAAAAATAAAAGTAGGAAAAGAACTCAATTTAGAGGTACTGGTTATTTGATTTTCTTAATATAAGGAGGTTCTATTTAATTTAACAGAAAATTTAATATAAAGAAAACATTTGTGGGATACCAGTCACTTCAAATTATTCACTACTTCACTGCAAATATATTTAGGCAGCCCAGCATGATTTGACTGTATTTTTAGAAAGCTGATTTGGGAACAAGAGTGAAATGACAGCAATGTCGCATTCTGAAGAAGAGACTAGTACAAGGCCTGGCTTTCTAGTTCTTTCTCAACCCTTTGAAAAAAATACCTAATTTTATGAAAGGAGCATTTTAATTGTCTTTGGACAAAAAGAAAAGCCTTTTAACAATGCATTAATGTCTGCACAATTGTGTAAGGGAGAGAAGACTTAGGGAGTCATTTGGTGAGAATCCAGCAGGTGGGTTCCCTCTTCTGTGATGCTCCGAGTCCCTCTGTCCTTGGTATCAACCACCAGTGAAGGGCAAGGAGCAGCGCTGATGTACCACATGCACTGGTGGAAAAAGAAGTTAGCACTCATTTTTGGAGGAGTTAAATTGGGTTACCTGGAGTGCCACAGGTACTCAAATAACGTCAATTTGTTAGACTTCGTTTCATTATAACTTTGATGTGAAAATAAAATCTATTCCTGGCACGGTCACTGTCTGTGTAGAGATGGCATGTTCTCCCCATGCCTGCTTGGGTTTTCTCTGGGTCCTGTGCTTTCCTTTCATACCCCAAAACTCTGCCTGTTGGCCTCATTGGTGTGTCTAAATGGTCCCCGTCTCAGTGGGTGTAGCTGTAGGTGTGGGTGTGGGTGTGTCCTGTGATGGGAGAGTGTCCTGTCCAGGCTGGGGCTCCCCTTTGGCACCCACAGCTGTAGAGATGGGCTCTGGCCACCCATGACCCTGAACTGGAAACACTGGATAAATAATCATCTTGACTTTATTAATCTTTCCTAAAGGTACACATAGGTCACATTTATTTCAATGTGTAGCAGTTTTTGACTTTATCTAGAAGTTTGGTAATGTTTTTGTAACCAGAAATATGCCATAGGAATTTAACCCTTCCTTACGTCAATCAGCCTATGGGAAAATTGGTTTTGTTATACGTCCTTCCGCTAAAAGTCACAGAACCTATCAACAATGTTAAATGAGGATTTACTGTATTTGGAGAGAAGGATTAGTCTTCCTACTTAAACAGATATTTTATATAGCTTTTTTTTTTACAATAAACATAATATATTCACATTAAGAAGTAAAAATAAAAACTACCCTAAGCCATAGAATTGTAAAGTATGGGGATTTACCCTATAAGGTGACATAGACATTCTTGAGAAACCTCCCACTCACAAAGTTGTAGGAAAAGTCATGGGGTGGGTTGACCATTCAAATGTATGCATATTTACAACCAGGCTCATTGTTACTCATTGCACAGCCCAGCTAGACTGGAGGTTGATTTGGGGTTATAAAAAATGTAGAAAACACTTGATTGGAAGTGCCGACTTGAGGAAGTCCAGGTGATAGAGATGGAGAAGGGGCTTTTGCAGAAAGCGGGCACTAGCTCGTGTGCAGCCACATGAACAGGGGCTGAGCAAGACTGCAAAGGCTGGCCACACCCTTTATAGGGCAGGAGTCCAGGGACCTGTGCTCACAGCTCATCTTCTGGAAGAAGCCTTGCCTGTGCATGAGTTTTTAATTACCTTTTCTCTTTCAGCATAAGGTTATAATTTCACTCCTGCTAATCTGGGCTTCCCTTTCTTCGGAAAAATCGCTTAGGAACCAATACAACCTTAATATTGTAATAAATCTCCAATTTTTCAAATACATCTGAGCTCAGTGGCAATACAGAAATGGTGTTATAGTGGAACAAACTGTATACTATACCTGACCCACATTCCTGCCCCCATATAGCTTACTAAAATCATGTCCCTGAACTCTATAAAAGAACAACCATAAGGCTGGGCACAGTGGCTCATGCCTGTAATCCCAGCACTTTAGGAGGCTGAGGCGGACCTATCACAAGGTCAAGAGATTGAGATCATCTTGGCAAACTTGGTGAAACTCCATCTCTATTAAAAGTATGAAAATTAGCTGGTGTGGTGACACACGCCTGTAGTCCCAGCTACTTAGGAGGCTGAGGTAGGAGAATCTCTTGAACCAAGAAGGCGGAGGTTGCAGAGAGCCGAGATCACACCACTGCACTCTAGCCCGGTGACAGAGCAAAACTCCATCTCAAAACAACAAACAACACACACACACACACACAAAAACCACACCACACCCCAGCCTGGCAACAGAGAGACTCTAACAAAAAAAAAACAACAACAACAACAAACAAAAAATAAACAACCACAAAAATTACAAATAATTCATTTAGTTTCCTGTGTCAGAAAATTTTAAAGAATCATGGAACATTAGAGTTGGGAGAGCCATGGGGGACATCCAACCAAGTCTCCTGAGTTAACCAGACAAGGGACTATATATCCTCACACTCATTAATTGCCAAACTTCTTAGAATGGGGTGCTCTGATCTTGCTACCCTTCCCCTCTCAGGCCTCAACACAGCCTAAACCACATCACTTAGCCTAGCCAATTCCAAACACCAGGAAATCCATTGCACATCTGCTCCTAAGCCCAAAGGTGCTCCCCATTACTTACCTGGTTAACCTCTACCTTCCCTTCAAGAATCAGTTCAGGAATCACCTCCTTTAGATACTCTCCTTACATCTCTTCCTCTCCCTTAATAGGATCAGCTGCTTCTACCAAATTCCTCATCATTTCACTGTTTTGTGATAGTCACTAATCTAGCCTACCTCCTGCTCTAGACTATGAATTGTTGAAAAGCAGGGATTATCTTTTATCTTTGCATCCTATCCCCAGCACCTGGCTAGAGCCTTCAGAGGCTTAATAAATGTGTGATGAATTCATGAATCAATAAACCCGCGCTTTGCCTAAGTAGCAGAAAATAGTTTTCAAAAATAAATCCTAACCAGGCCATCAAATTAGAGGCACCGTTAGCCCAAGGCTGAATTCATGCTGAAACTTTAGGTCCAGGTTAAATTAACATGGCTGTGACTGACAGTGAGGAACATGGCCATGAGACTACTTCACTCCACTTTGTCATTCAAGTGATGAACAGAAGCAGGGCCTTAGGAAAAGATCTTTCTTATGTGTATATGCACAATCACTTAGGATTTTCCAACAGCAGAGGAGCTTAGCATTGCACATTGATTGATTCTACTAGCACCGTTAGCTCAAGATCCCACCAGAGTAGAAAGGTAAGTCTTTGTGAAAGTCAAACAAATGCCTTCTTGCACTTCAATACTTGAACTCCAAAGTCTGACCCCTACTTGCCATCATGGGCTGAACTAGCTTTTCAGGTTAACTTTTGAATGCCCTTAGCAGAGAAAAGGGGTCCTTCCAGTTGGCTGGGGAGCTTAGAATTTTATTTTTGGTGTGCAAGAATGATAGCTAAAGGGGGTGGAGAGTTTCTTTTTAGGGTGATCAAAATGGTTTGGAACCAATTGTGATAGTTTCACAAGTCTGACTATATTAAAACCATTAAATTGTACAGTTTGAAAGGGTACATGTGTATGGTACAGTACATATGGTATGTTCATATTTAATAAACCTGTTACCAAAAAAATAAAAGCTGATACTAGTATGTGCCCTGAAGTTTACTTAAAAAGCATGATAATTAGTGAGTGAGTGGCTGCTTCTGGTCAAGCATTCCCAGGGGAAGTACCATTGAAGGAAGACCCAACTGACAACTGGCTAAGGCATGGTCCCCCATCGTTATTGTCATTAACCGCACAGTAAAAGCCTTGTAAAGACCTCCCAATGCTCACAGCGAGTGAAGGGCTGATTGCCAAGGTCCTTTCCTTATAATGGTGAGAAAATTCTATCAGCCCCCTTGGGAGAGAAAAAAATTCTAATGACTGGACCACTGTGCATAGCTTGTCAGTGAGAAAAGAAAAACAACTGTCTCCCACACCTGCCAAATGCATTTCTGGTTTTCCTGTTCCTCATTCGGTTTGGCTGACACTTACTTGTTGCTAGTGCACTTCTTTTATGAGTCTGAGACCAGAGTGCAGAGCAGTGGCAGGTCTCAGCTGCCATACTGCACCATATTGTCCTTCTCTGGAATCCAACTGTTTTTATGGTAGAGCACTGTGTTTTGCAAAATGGAACATCACAACAGGATGTAATTGTTTTCTGCTACAGTCAATCATGAGTACCATATGCCGTCTCTGTGACATCAGTCCGGATTCATTCAGAAACGAGCACAAATCTTCACTATGGCAAACAGATCAGGACCTCAGTAACTAATTTCATCCTCATCAGACTCTTACATTTTCATCAGGTTGCTCCTTAAAGTATTCGTAACTCAAGTGGGGTCTTTACCAATAACAACTCTGCATATGCAAATTGTATTGTAATTTTCCTTTCACTCAACCTGGGCCCTAAAGCGATTGAATAAGGACACTGTCTTGACGATAAGATTTGGCTGAGTCAGAAGCCACATTCACGCTTGAACACATTTTTAACCTGAGAAACTTCCAATTCTAACTATGTCTTCCGTTTCATATACATAAACCAACCGATTTTCTATCAATATCTCAAGCACAAAACATGGTCAAACTTGAGTCAGAAGGGACATCTCGGTCCAAGAGAGAAACAGCAAAACCATGTTCCAAATGAGGCCGGCCTCTGAACGCCTGTTTCTCTCGTTCTGCTGAAATCTCGGCTCTCATCTACGCTATCCTCCCTTCACTGACATTCTCCAGGTGACTTCCTGAACAATATCTTTGGGTTCTGCCTACTTATTCTCCTGTGGAAATAATATTTGAAAACATGATCTCCCTATGGTTTCTGGGCTCTGGGTCAGCAGTTCAGCTATCCCAACTGCGAGCAGAAGCATCACCTGGAGGGCTTGTTCAAATGCAGACTCCTGGCCCCACTTCTAGAGTTTCCACGGTGGAGCCCAGGAATTTATTTATTTATTTACTTTTTTTTTTTTTTTTTTGAGACAGAGTTTCGCTCTTGTTACCCAGGCTGGAGTGCAATGGTGCAATCTTGGCTCACCGCAACCTCCGCCTCCCGAGTTCAGCGTCCTGCCTCAGCCTTCCAAGTAGCTGGGATTACAGGGGTGCACCACCACACCTGGCTAATTTTTGTATTTTTAGTGGAGATGGGGTTTCACCATGTTGGCCAGGGTGGTCTTGAACTCCTGACCTCAGGTGATCCACCCACCATGGCCTCCCAAAGTGCTGAGATTACAGGCATGAGCCACAATGCCTGGCCAGGAATTTGTAGTTCATAACAAGTTCCCAGATGGTTTTGTCTTAATAAACTGGGAACCATGCTTCGAGAACTACTGTCCTGTGCTATTTCTTACCCTTAGACCAATCACACTGAGAAATAATCCACTGTGGTAAGAGCCCACTTGAAAGTCAGAAAATCTGAGTTAAAGTCTGCAATCTGCCACTAATAACTGCATGACCCTAAGCTGGTTACTTAATCTCCCTTAGTCCTTAATATCTTGTCAGTAAAAAAGAGAGAAAATAGTTCTCGCTTTGCAGCTAATTCTTAGGCCAGGCATAATTCATTGTGGAATTCCATAGTTATTACCAATAGTTATAATGAGCTCGATATCGTGATATTGTCTTTAGCAAGAATTTCTGAACAAGGTCATAATAGGAACATTCACATACTCTTTTCAAATCTAAATATCTGATATTGGACTGTTTTTCTAGCTTGAGGGCAGACGCCTTAAAATGATTTTAGGCAATGATGACAAAAAAGCCATCCATAAAACCACCAAACAATATGCTTAGAGAATACATTGAATCATCTGGTGTCAGTAGGTGTACAATGAATTCAGGAATCCAAGGAACAAACACGAGTTAAGATGCTGCTATGGGTATGGAACCACCGCAGGAACAGGAAAACAACAAAAAGCTCTAGGCCCTCACATTCAGCCACAACCCCTGCCAGCAGTTTACATTCTTCAAGAGAGCTCTATCTTTGGGTCTGGTAGTTTTTTGCCTGGCACTAAAAAGCAGGGAAGGATCCGTATTTTTGTGGTATTTGTTACTCATTCTTTAACAAGTAATGAATTATGTTTTTTAAACTATATTTTACCTTTTGCTATGTTTTTTATTATGTTCAGAAAATACAGAAAAACATATAAGGTAGATTTTAAATCACCCCATATCCATTACCCAGAAAAACAAAACAAAGAAATAAAAACCACTTTTGACATATTAGTATATCTCTTCTGGTCTTTTTCTCTCTCTTTCCTTTCTTCCTCTCTCTTTTTCTCTCTCTTTCTCTCCTTTCTTCCCTCCCTCCCTCTCTCCCTCCTTCCTTCCTTCCTTCCTTCCTTCCTTCCTTCCTTCCTTCCTTCGCCCCCTCCCTCCCTCCCTCCCTCCCTCCTTCCTTCCTTCCTTCCTTCCTTCCTTCTGGAATGCAATGGCACAAACATGGCTCACTGTAGACTCAACCTCCTGGACTCCAGAGACCCTCCCGTCTCGGCCCCCCAAGCAGCTGGGACTACATACATAAGTGGCGTATGCCACTATGTCAGGCTAATTTTGTATTTTTGGTACAGATGGAGTTTTGCCAAGTTGCTGGGGCCAATATTTTTTAAAAGGTACATATAATGTATATTTAACACAAATTGGATAGTGTAAATATTCTTACACCATTCTCTTTTCTCATTTAGCATATTATGAACATATCCTAACATTCCTAAACACTGGCTTCTACAGCATCATTTTAATGCCTGGATCTTAGTCCATCCTTTGGGCGTATAATACTTTGTTTGTTCATTTCCTTAACCATTTTTTAATTTGCCAGATGAGACAGTAAAATTAAATTCCGACCCAATCTCCTTTGTAACATTTTTTATTTCCTGCTGACCACAATTTTCATCCTGGGATCTACTATACTGACGACTGTTCTGATAACCAGTTTTTAAATGAATATTAGAATTTCATTTTAATTTGCATGTTAAAATGGATTTAGACTGACTCAAAAATTACTTATGTTGCTGCTATATCAAAAAAGTAAATGAGTTGGTAATTTAATTTTATTCTTACACAAAGAAGTCTTAACTTCACATTATTGTCTAACAGACTAATCTATAACCAATAAGAAGAGAAAAGGTAAATCTTTGTGCAGTGATATGAAATGATCTTAAAAACAAAGGAAGGCAATTATTAATCTAAACAGACTCACAGAGAGAACTTGTCATTCAGACAGGTTTAAATACTGTCTATCTACAACCCAACAATTCCCAGTTGGGAACCTGCAACCCTTATCTCTCCCCCAAATCTCATTGTATATTTAACAGTCTACTTCCCACACCCACCCAGATGACTGGTAGGCACCTTCCATTTAACATGTCCTGAACTGCTGTTTCTCACGCTCCTCTCCCTCAACCTCTTCCCCTTCTGAGTAGAGGTTTCCTCCACTCTACATATTGTTCTAGTTAAAACACACATAAAACAACTACAACCTTGAGATTGACTGTCTTCTCTACTCTACGAGACTTCTTATGTATCAACAAATCCTACTGGTCCAATTTTCAAAAATATATCCAGAATCCACCACTTTCCTTCACCTCCATCACCACCATCTTGGTCCATGCCCCAAGATGGATCATAGATACTCAGATGACTGCAGTAGCTCTTAATTCATCTTCTTGCTTATATTCTTGCTCTGGGCAACCCCAGTTTTTTCCAAACAGCTTCCAGGGTGATCAGTTCGAAAGCAAAAAGAATACCACCCCTTTCTCAAAACCCCCCATTGACTATGCAACTCTCCTCAAGGAAAATCCACAGCTCACAGCTACAGGGTCAGACAGGACCCAGCTCATAGTTTCTTTCAGATTTCACCTACTATGCTCTTCTCCTCATTTCATCTGCTCCAAAATCACCAGCCTCTTTGCACACACACATACAAAGCACAGACTGCTCAGTGCTTTGGCACTTTAGGCCCCCTCTGCCTGAAGCACCTGGCCCTTGGAATTTCCAAGGCTCCTCTTTCACTTACCTCAACTGTCTGCCTGGGTATCCCTTTATCAGAGTTACCATTCCTGGTCATTCCCTCTGCCTTATACTTATGTCTTCTTCATAGCATCCATCAATTCTTGATACGTATAGATTTATATATTGATTGTTGATTGGCTTCCTCTCCCACAGCAATATAGTAAACTCCTTGAGGACAAAGACTAGTTCTTGTTCTCTGTTATACTCCTGCATCTTGGAACAACGCCTAATAGAGAACAAGTACTTATATGTGTAGAATAAATGAATGTATTAACAAATATGTTTTATATCTATTAAACAATTTATATTCTAGAAAGATTCAAAGGAATCTGGTAAAGTGTTTGCTTCTGACAATGTAAATTGGGAGTCTGGGATGATTATGCGTGGGACAGAGACTTGTTTCATAGTCTATGTTCTTTTGCACTATTTGCATTTTATATCCTGTTGCCAATAAAATCTTTTAATCCAAATGCTTTATTTTGAAATGAACGCATATCAGAATAAATCGCAGCTTCCTCGCCCACTTGCACAGTATTCTGTTCACCAGTTTAAAGGACTCTGGATCTGTGAATGAGGCACTGAGGGACATGTTAAGTGCATTACTCCTCTAAACGCAGTCTTACAAAGAGGAAGTACCTTTCTACTTCATGCACTGTGGTTTTATGGTCCTCTACCCAGCACCATCCCTAACCCCTTTGGTTTTCTCCAAATGACACTAGAAAATAAAAGCCAGGGGAAATTCAGAGAAGAGCAGCAAAGAGTCCTCAAAGAAACCAAACATAATCTTGAGCCTCTAACGAGAAAGAAGTATTCCAAATATTTCATGAATATCAAATATGTTTTTAACTGAATCTTAAAATGTTCCATGTATTTCTACAAGATTCAGACCAGATGATCTCCCTTAAAAGAGAATGATGATCATAGACAACACATTTTCCAAAAGACATTATAAATCAAAAGTGAGTTTGTGCAGTGTGTTATGTATTTACCAAGTCTGAAAAGTCGTTATTTCTGAGGTCTATAAAATACCCTCCTAAAGTTCTCACAAATGCATCTCATATGGTTTGGTATGGGGCGTAATTTATTGAGAAAAATACATTAGCTGTATTTTGGGGGGCTCATTCTGCTTGATGAAGCAGGTTCATTTGATCAATACAAACTGCTTAAAATTGCTACGCTAAGTGGCAGTAACCAATTCCTCCAGAACAGAGATGCAGGTGTTATTGAACACGTTTTGTGATCATCGTGGGGCCACCACGTGGTTGATGAGAAGAGCGAGTCATTCTTCAGGCATACAGAGACCTGCACATCTCAGTTCTGGTTCCTCCTCTTTCCTCCATCTGCTGGATTCGGTGAATTCCCCTTTGTGTTACAGGAATAATGAATTCTTAAAAGGATCCAATTTTCTCCAATGAGAAAACGTAACCACTTTACAACCTGTTCTTGTTTCCCTAAACACTTGCAACCCTGTGAACATGCAGTGTCAACCCTCATTAAAGCCTGGTTAGTGTCCGGTGTGATGAGACAAGCAGAAAATTAGGCCTGAACTGACTCTTGTTCTCAGTACAGGATGTGATTGCTGAACAGTGAGTATGTCCAACTGTGAGCCATTGTATTATGAAGGGAGGAGAAGCACACGGTACATTTTATGATTTCTCTAGCTCCCATTCTATCCCTTGTTTTTCTTGAGACAGTCACACTTCTCAAGACTATATAGTTTTTGTGCTTTTCAGGACTAAGGGGCCAGATCCTAAAGCTCTCTTCAGAGCATCGGTTCTGAAAGCATGTTATTTGATCTGGTAATCTCAACATCGCTTGAGTACTTATCAGAAATGCACATTCCAATGCCCCGCCCCAGGCCTGTTAAAACACTCAAGGTGCAGAGGGCATGAACTCATCCTTTTTTAAGGGCTGCATAGTATTCCATGGTGTATATGTGGCACATTTTCTTTAGCCAGTCTATCATTGATGGGCATTTGGGTTAATTACAAACCTGGAAACCATCATTCACAGCAAACTAACAAAAGAACAGAAAACCAAACACCACATGTTCTCACTTATAAGTGGGAGCTGAATAATGAGAACACATGGACACAGGAAGGGGAACATCATACACTGGGGCCTGTCAGGGGGGTGGAGGACTGGGGGAGGTATACCATTAGGAGAAACACCTAATGTAGATGATGGGTTGATGGATGCAGCAAACCACCAATGGCACATGCATACCTATGTAACAAACCTGCACGTTCTGCACATGTACCCCAGAACTTAAAATATAATTTAAAAAAAACATTCAAGGTAAAGCCCAGAAATCTGTGGTTTTACAAGCATTGCAGACGGCTGTGATGCACAGGTAAGCTGGAAATCCACTGCTTCTTTCCCTTACCCTCACCCTGTCACCTTTACCCAAACTACAGAGACATTTACACCAGACCCTAGAGGCTCTCTCTGCTTTCCACCTCTGACAAGTCTCCCAAATCCATTTCTTCCTTTCAGTTCCCAGTGAGTATCAGTCCAGGGCTTTCCGTTCCCATTATGACTCTCTACTTAGCTGCAGGGTGAGCCACTGAGCCTCAGTTTCTGCCATTATCAAATGGATCTACTAACATGTAGAATAAAATGCAAGGTACTCCAGTATTTCAAAAGACAATGTAACAACACTGATTTAAATATTTTAAAAAGCTACTTTTACCCTTGAATTCAGCAATCCTACTCCTAAGTTTAGAAAACTCAGTTAACTAAAGTTCACAAACTCGGTTCAAGAAGGTTAACGATCTGTAAGAACTGTGTACAAGGATGACTGTTGTACTACTGGCTTTGTTGTTGTTTTGCTTTGTTTCATTTTGTTTTGTTTTCAGGGACTCACTTCACAGCCAAAGACTATTGTTTTAATGGCAAAAATCTGATATTCCTATAAACAGGTTTAATAAATGATGTTACATGAAGACTCTGCAATATCATGCAGCCATCAAAAAGAATGAATGAGAACAAAGTTGGCAAACTTTCCTGTTTTGGACCAGATAGTAAATGGCTTTGCGGGCCACACCATCGCCAGCTACTTGACTCTGCTGTTTCGGTGTGAACAACAACTCATAAACGAACAGGGAGGGTGTAGCTGTGTTCCAATAAAATTTAAATTACAAAAGCAGTCACAGGCCAGATTTCACCCCTGGGCTATAGTTTGCCAACCTCTGAATTGGAGCTATATTAGAAGACTTCAAACTATTTCCATTCAATATTCACTGTTAAATGGAAAACTAGGGGTTCGTTGTGTGACGTGATCACAATTCTGTAAAATAAACAATTGCATCATGACACCCATATTTTGTATGTGTCTGTGTGTGTATGTGTCTATATATGCAGATGTGCGTATCTGGATAGGATTATATGGGTCCACAGGAAAACATGGAAAGGTACATGTGAACTTTTTAACAAGGTTTAGGAATTGCCAATAAAGAGACAGGACGGAAAAAGCGATGCACATAAACGAATTATAAAAAGAAAAAATAGAGCACTGATCATCATCTATGTGATGATAATTTTACAGTTAGTTAAATTTTACAGACATGTGTTTATGTAAAAATAAATACGATTCAAAAACTAGTCTCGATCTCTAAGGATAGTTGTGAAAATTGAATGAAATAAAGCAGGCAGACTCTCAGCAAAGAGCCAGATGGAGCCACTCATTCCAAGTCTAATTATCCCTCAATTAGAAGAAGCCTCCTAACTGGGTTTTCTGCTCACATGCTTCCTACCTAAAAACCTCCATCCTTTCCCTCACCTCTTTCGATTAATTCTGCACTCAGTGTTCTTCTGTTCATTCATTTCCTCATTCCATTTATTTATATATTCTGGACACCATTTATAAGCCGCACATTGTGTTAGGGGCTGGAAACTTAAGATTAAAAACACACTTTCTCTGTTCCCAAGATTTAAGAGTGTCTGGCCACAGAGTTAGTTGAAAGCCAAGCTTTGGATATATCATTGTCTGCCTCTACAATGGCACTCCTTCCTCTAAAAAAGAGAGAAGGCCCTCCTCCCAGCAGAGTTCTCCTTCCTGAAGGCAGAGATTTCTTGTATATGCTCATTGTGCCCACCATGATTCCTGGCACATAGTAGGCATTTAATAAAAAGGGATTTAATAAAAAGGGATTGGATAATTGAATTACAGATGGATGAATTGATAGCAGAAATGAATGAATCATTTGTGTGAATTGGAGTTCCTATAATCTGCCTTCCCCTTGCTATTTTATTCTTCCACTACAAGTCAGTAATAATAACAGCTCAGGTTGCTTCTGTATTTCATAGGTACCAGGCACTGTGCCAAGAAATTACCTGCCTTATCTCACCTGGCAAGATGTGAGCTCATATAATTCACACTTTGCAGAAGGGGGAACTAGTACAAGAGTGGTAAAGTAAGTAGCCCAAGGACCCTGAGCTGGTAAAGATGCCCAGCCAGGATAGAAGACTGGCCTCTTATTCCAGAGCTACGGCTCATAACAATCTCACATATTTCTCATAGAAAGTACTGAGAGTATTATACAGACCCTAGAGGATGGACTAAATCTACTCTGTTCCAAATGATAAAAGGCACCTGAATTGTATTTCCAAAGCCTAAAAAACGGCAACTACCCAAACGTCTAGCGGCAAGGAGATGAGAATGCCCCCACCATCTTGAAAAACAGGATATTAGAACCTCTGTGAGGCCCGTGGACTCCTACTGTCCCAGGGGCTTTCTTTCACGTGAAAATTAACGATCTGCCAAACATGTGGTCTTCCCCGACATTCTAATGAACTGGTCCTCATGGGCTGCCTAATTCTCATTCCACTCTGACAGATGTTTGGCAGGAACCACCCAAAGAGCTGTCTTTACTTTCTCCAACTCCTCTCCTTAGTTCTGACATTTGGAGGGAAAGTGATGAGTACTCCTATTCCACATGTTACCAAGATACCACAGAATATTATGAAACTGTCAAGAAAATAGGGAGAGTAGAGGCTTACTTCTTCGATGTTAGAAAATAAAACAATAAAAAAATAAGTGGATAAGAAAGACTGCTTTCCTGCTAAGGGAAAAAAATGCAGCGAAGACACTACACAGCAGACAGAGCTCTGGTGGAAACAATGCCTCCATTGTGGCTTACAGCTTTGACAAAGCAGACTGTTAGTGAAATCAACCATTTGGGGCCAAATTTCCAAGTGCAGCATGTTGCCGAGCACCAGATGCACTCAAATGGTTATTTTCATGGGGAATGAAAGTGATTTGCATCAATTTATTCAAAGCCATCTGAATTCTCAGCCACATGCATAAAACAAATTCATTGCTCCCTTTGCCTCTGGTAACTTTTTCTGCCTCCTTACTAAAAAAGTCCTTTCCCCCACCTGTACATTGAAATAGACATCCTCAGGGGCTGAGTTTTCTGTGACCTTTTAAAGCAGACTTGCCTGGAAACTGTGCCCTGTTTGGGCAGTAGGAGAGAACTGAACTTGGTATTTTGGCTTCATTTTTCTTTTTCTGTTGGCTCATACGATAATTTATTTGATTCCTATTTTGTTCATTCAACAAACCTTTAAGTCCTGTGCCAGACCCTGAGCCTATGACACACTCATGGGGCCTTGTCCCAGTCCTCTGGGGGTTTACAGCCTCGAGTGGAGCTGCCACTTACTCAGAGGTCAGCTTTTAAAGTTAATGCATAAGATAAAAGTCCCATATAATCAGATTGTCCCTTTAAACACCAGGCTCACACTCAATGGAAGCAGGTGCTTTTGTGACAAGATGTCAACACATGCCAGAGTGAAGGGTGGGCTGGTGGCAGGTATTAATACCTGGTATTAATGCATTGTTCTATTGTTGCACTTTGCTTTAGAAAGCAGGTATAATCGACTGTCGTATTTGTGGAATTCCTGCTGAGAACTAGGCTACGAGCCACACAGAAGGCAGGGGCTTTACCTCATAGTCCCATGTGGTCATGCTTGCCCTATTCTTTGATACTGCACAAACGCCATCAGGGTCTTAAGGAAACAAGAGCTCTCGGCCCCAACATTCAAATTCCTGGTGTTGCCTGTTCAAATCCCCACTGCTTCAAGGTGAGTCTCTTTCTCCTGGCCCAACTCATAACTGGTTTGTGTAAGTGAAAAGGAAATCACCGTAATAGTTCACGTGTTGAGTCTTACTATGCCCTGTCTCGGTGCCTTACATGTGCTAGCTCATGTGAACCAACACAGCAAGGCATAGGCATCAGGATCACCCACTTATTATACACGATGTAAACAAGGCAAAGAGAGGCTGAGTTGCACAGCTCAGGAGAGGTACTCAACCCCAAACACACAGACCCATCAAATGCTGGTCCAGCTTCAAGCAGAACCTGTCTACCTGAGGAGCAAGGGTTCTCAACCTTGTCCCTATTGACATTTGGGGCCAGCTCATTCGTTGGTGTGTGTGGGTCGGAGGTAGGGCTGTCCTATGCATTGTACGGTATTTACAGCACTCCTGGCCTCTACCCACTAGATGCCAATGGGACTCCACTGTTGACGGCCAAAAATGACTCCAGATACCTCCAAATGTGCCCTGGGAAATAAAACTGCCACTAATTGAGAACTGCTGGTTTACGGTTGACTACATGCTCCAGTTTGCTTGATCACATCTGTTTACATATATTCCCCAGCATAGCTCTTCACTGGAGCTGGCTTCACAGGAATACAACATGTGCAGTCATACAGAGCTCCGTGCTTGGAGGGGTCCTGTACTTTATTTCATGCCCTGTGCTACCACCATTCTGCAAATCTTAAGAGCTTCTGAACTTATTATTTGATTCTCAACACAGATTGGAAACTGCACTGAATTCTTTCTTCTCTCCGCCCTCATCACTATTTCTATCTCTATCTTCTTTGGCATGCTTGACACTGGGAAATAGGATTACTCACCACCACCCACAGGTCAACCAGATGCATTTGTGATTTTATGCTCCGAAGTGAACATCTCACATGAGGGAAGGGTCATGGCATGACAGGCTGCCTTGCCACCATCAAGCTCGCCACGTACTGCCTATTTACAGAGACCCATCTTAGTAAGTACAGCATGATGGTGCAAGTGTGGACACCAGAGCCCGTGGCCACCTGGGTTTAAATCTTGGCTTTATCACTTCCTATCTATGCATCCACACTTCAAACTCCTAAGCCATAAAAATGGGATGGTTGTGCCCTTTGATACAGCATGTTGAATGAAGATTAAATGTTAATACAGCCAGTACTTGGAATAATGCCTGGCACATAGTAAGTCCTCAAAAAACATCTGACTTATGGTTACTCTCAGTAGCAGCAGCAGCAGCATGCAGCTAACTCTTGTTTATCCTAAAATTCAGCCCAGACATAACCTGCTAGAAGATGTTCTTGACCCTTGACAGAGACTCTGTAGCCCTGAGAATTTTCCTATCAAGCTTTTAATCTTTACCACATATTTTTTAAGGTGCTATCATCTTTAACCATGTTTTTTTTTTTTTTTTTTGAGACTCAGTCTCGCTCTGTCACCCAGGCTGGAGTGCAGTGGCACAGTCTCGGCTCACTGCAACCTCCACCTCCCGGGTTCAAGAGATTCTCATGCCTCAGCCTCCCAAGTAGCTGGGATTACAGGCACCAGCCACAACATCCGGCTAATTTTTTTTTTTTATTTTTAGTAAAGACAATTTCACCATGTTGGCCAGATTGCTCTCAACTCCTGACCTCAGGTGATCCGCCCACCTCGGCCTCCCAAAGTGCTGGGATTACAGGCATGAACCACCGTGCCTAGCCAATCAAGCATTTTTACGTACTCGAAGTGAAAGAACCCTCCCTCTCTCACCAGTTGAATCAATTACATTTGCTATATGCCAGAAACTCAACCACGGTTTCTTTTTCCAATAATATATAGCCATGGTTTAAAGCAGCTAAATATAAGAGAAAGACATAAAGTGATCTACAAAAGTTATTTCCCAGACTCCCCAAATCATAGTCTTGCTCCCAAAGGGCAGCCAATGCTAACGCAGCCATTTGTAGGCTGCCAGAAGTTAATTTTCTGCACTTATAAGAGCTTTAGTGAAGGTGTGAGAATCCACCTTGCGTTCTGTCTCATATTCATTCATTTCCTTTACACACCCTGATATGATTGCATATGACTCTCTCCATGGGGTGATTACTACAAGTGACTCTCCTCTATTTCTAGCGAACTGCTTCGTAATTCCTGTTATATCGTGTGCCACAGTCTGTCCCCTTGTGGTAGACACTTAACCTCTTTCTAGTTATTTCTGCTCTTACAAATAAGCTCCCCAAGAATGGGACCTTTGTCTTCTTCAGAGTCATTTCCCCAAGACCTCATATACTATCTAGTGGATAGCAGGACTCAGCAAATATTTGTTGGAAAGAGGAACCTAAGAATAAGGGAACAAGTCCTCCCATGAACATATGTATACACATCATCTTCACTTTTGCTAGTCTACTTCAGAGTAAATTCCTAGAAGTACTATTGCTGAATAAAAAGATGTGTGAATTGAATTTCAATAAATAAGAACACATTGTCCTCCAAAGACACCACAGCAAATTGAACCCACAGAATTATACTGTTGCATGAGGGGTATATTTAGAACTCCTTATTTAAATGGTAAGCTCCTTTAAGATGAAAACAAATGCTGGGCGCGGTGGCTCATGGCTGTAATCCCAGCACTTGGGAGGCTGAGGTGAGTGTATCACTTGAGGTCAGGGGTTTGAGACCAGCCTGGGCAATATGGTGAAACGCTGTCTCTACTAAAAATACAAAAATTAGCCAGGAGTGGTGGTGGGTGCCTGTAATCTCAGCTACTTCGGAGGCTGAGGCAGGAAAATCACTTGAACCCAGAAGGCAGGGGTTGCAGTGAGCCGAGATTGTACCACTGCACTCCAGCCTGGGCAACAGAGCAAGACTGTCTCGGAAAAAAAAAAAAGATGAAAACAAATTATGCTTTATTATATATTTGCCATAAGATCTAACACATTGCTTTGCAAGCAAATAGGTATTTCATAGAAGCTTTTTGGAGGATAATTAATATGGCAGGATATAAAAAGGGTTTAATTCAGGAGGGAAAAATGATAATTGCTTTAAACAGTATATTTTTTAAAATCCATAAGTTAATCCAATTAACCAGAGCCCATAAGTAGAAGAGGTAAAGACAGATTTTCTTATGTGAGGGGGAGGGGCAAGGACAGGGGAGATACTGAGTTGTGAGAAGAGTGTTTACACACATGAGACCCCACCATGCAAGGGTCTGCTTTAGTGTCTGAATAGCAATGAAATTGATTCTATGATTTCTTTGATGCCCTCTATATCTAAGAAAACAGCTTGTGTAACATATTCCTTTTAAAATTAGATTGAATATAAATCAATTTGGTTTCAAGAATTGCAGAAGAATGCCACTTGAATTCTACAAATTCATTAGTAAATTGTATTTGCAAATCCCAGCTTGGAAGTAAATCAATCCACTAAACAAAGAAACACAAAGAAGTGCCAAAAAAAGAAAAAAAAGAAAAAAAAACAAACTTCACATTGAACTCTCAAGCCTGTGTGTAAATCAGGGCTCCAGAGTACAGGGCAGAAGTCACTCAGGGGCCTGAATGTCACCATCAGTGAAGTCCCACTTTCACCACTCCACCCAGACCCCCTGGGAAAACCTGTTAACTATCAGGCATTCTTCGCCTTGAAGGAAAGACTAAAAATGACAACCCCAGTCGTGGAATGAGGAACATCCCACACATTGCCACTCCTTGTTCCAAAATTAGACTTTGTCATAGACACTGATCTCCAAGGTGGCAAAAATAGCAAGCTGCTCAAGGGAGTGCCTGAGCTGTCCTGAAGTCTTACTGCTGCTTCTCCAGCAAGGCAGCTGGTACAAGACAATCCTCGGCTCCCTGTCACGTTCATGGTTAGTCCTCCACCTCATACTCCAGGCCCATCCCACCTTCTTCCAGCACCCCCGTTAGAGTGAATAATAACAATGCATTGAATTTTTAAAGTGGAAATGTAGAAGAGAAATAAGATGGTAAGACTACTATCTAAAGCCAATACTACACAAATAAATGAGATTTCATTTAACAGTGATTTTTAATTTATATATATAAATATATATATAGCAAGACCCTGTTTCAATAAATATATACAATATATAATAAATATATATAATATATATTAATGATACATAAATTATAAATAAATTATATATATAATTATCAATAAATTAGATATACATATATAATTTATTGAAACAAGGTCTTGCTACATATAATACATAATAAATATACAATTAATATAATATATATTCATTATAAATAATAAATTATATATACATATATAATTTATTGAAACAGGGTCTTGCTACATATATTTATATATATAGCAAAATATATATAATATATAATAAATGTATATAATTAATGTAATATATAATATTAATTATATATAAACTATAAACAATTTTTTTTTCGAACATAGCATGGCTACTTTATTTTAAACCTTAAATAAGATTTAGGCAATCAAATTTGGTGACATTTTCCCCTTGGAAAATTTTGCAGAAGTCTATTTGTAGCTGGCAATGAAAACATTTCTGGATAAACAAGTTTTTATTGTGTTTTTTCACTTTTACTTCTTTTACCCAGAAGAAAGCACTTAGCCACTAATTTCAGATATATCTGTTCTGTTCTTTTAGTTTATTTAATGTTTTGGTTTCCATTCTCTAATGGAATGGGATAAATTGATAAGTAGTATCCAATTTGAAGGCTTTTATGGACACGGTAAACTATTATGGTCAACCCAGTCATAATTACAACCTGCAAAGTAAGTTGGGGCTATTTTTGTTCTGAACAAAACTGGACAAATTGTTAAGCATGGTTGTTTCTATTCTCCTGCTAGCCTGTCTCTAGTAACTATAAATAAATTATATATACTTACATAATTTATTGAAACAGGGTCTTGCTCTGCTGCCCAGGCTGGAGGACAGTAGCACTATCACAGCTCACTGCAGCCTGGACCTCCTGAACTCAAGCCATCCTCCTGCCTCAGCCTTCCCAGGAGCTGGAACTATGGGCATGCACCATTATGTTGGGCTAATTTTTAAATATTTTCTAGAGACGGGGCCTCCCTATGTTTCCCAGGTTGGTTTCTAACTCCTGGGCTCAGATAATCCTCTTGCCTTGTCCTCTCAAAGTACTAAGATTCTTGGTGTGAGCCACCGTGCTCAGCCCGAACCGGGATTTTTTAAAGATAGATTACACATTGACAGATGTTTCTGAAAGGTGCTCTGATTATCAACGTCATTTAAAAATGCTAAGACCATGCTTAGTGGGGACATAAGAGTTTTAAAACCCCTCTGAGGACTGAGGCATCACGACCAGAGGTAACATTTTAGGCACCGAGCAAAGCCATCCTGCATTCCTGGCTCCAGTAGTAATGAGCTGTATAGCTACAAGACAAATGACTTCACCATGCTGAGCATCTCTTTCCTCATCTATATCATAGGACACTGATTCCTTTCAGGTCAGGGATCACAAATAAAATATTCTTTTCCATTGTAAGCCCTGTAGGAGCATGGGCCTCAAGTGCCTACTTACCACTCTATCCTGGTGCACAAAACAGAACATAGTAGGTTCTCAATAAACATGTTTAAATGGTCAAATGAATGAGAGTGAACAAATGAATCTATTCCACAGAGTTAATGTGGTGATTAGAGAAAAGGCAAGTAAAGTCTCTGTTATATGGTAGGAGACCTGAAAACTAACAGTGGCTATTATCACTAAAGAGTTGGGCATATCGTAGATGTTCAGGAAATACACAGTATTATAAGCAAATACCATAAAGTAGGAAAAATATTTAAAAGTAAAAAATCAAACCACTAAGTAAACACTATTTCGGAAATGTTCATGGTGCAGGGGACAGACACTGAGGAGGCCCCCATGACCTCCTCCACCTGGTGGGCATCCCCTTTTGTGGTCCCCTTCCTTTGCATGCACAGGGCTTATGACTTGCTTTTAATCAATAGACTGGCTGGGTGCAGTGGCTCATGCCTGTAATCTCAGCATCTGAGAGGCAGAGGAAAAAAAGGTTGGCTTAAACCCAGAGTTTGAGACCAGCCTGGGCAACATCATAGGGAGACCTCATGTCTACAAAAAATAAATAATAAATAGAAGGAGCCAGGCATGGTAATGCATGCTAATAGTCCCTGGATACTCAGGAGGCAGAGGTGAGAGGAGATTGAGGCTACAGTGAGCTGTGATCGCACCACCGCAGTTCAGCCTGGGTAACAGAGCAAAACTCTATATCCAAAAAAAAAAAAAAAAGAACCAAAAATCGATAGACTGTGGCAGAGTGATAAGGTGAATAAAATAATCCTTCCATGATTGTGATACATAGGATTGTGGCCTCTTGCTGGCTTTGATGAAGTATGTGGACATACTGGCAAGGTCCATGTGGCCAGGAGCTGAGAGTGGCCTCTGTCTGACAGCCAGCAAGAAACTGAAGCCCTCAATCCCACAACTCCAAGGAGCTAAATTCCACCAATAACCATGTGAGCTGGGAAGTGGATCCTTCCCCACTTTTACCTTGAGATGAGACTGCAGCTCCAACAGAAACCTGTATTACAGCCCTGTGAAAAACTGATGAGGAAGGCCCACCATGCTATGCCAAAACTTCTGACCTACAGAAACTGTGAAATAATAAGTGTGTGTTGTTTTAATGGTGCACAGTTTGTGGTACTTTGTTACATGGCAATAGAAAATTAATTCAAGTAGTAATATAGACATCAATTAGCCACAGCATCGGTAGAAGGTCCCAGAGTAGGACGTGTGAGGGCAGACAGCACTGGGTGTATCTAAGCATTGCCATGTCAGGATGCAAGATCAGCACTGCCAGACCTTTCCACTTTTCAAGAAAATATAAAAATCTGGCCAGGCGCAGTGTCTCACACCTGTAATCCCAGCACTTTAGGAGGCTGAGGTGGGTGGATCACGAGGTCAGGAGTTTGAGACCATCCTGGCCAACATGGTGAGATCCTGTCTCTACCAAAATACAAAAAATTAGCTGGGCTTGGTGACACATGTCTGTAATCCCAGCTACTCTGGAGGCTGAGGCAGGGGAGTCTCTTGAACCCGGGAGGCAGAGGTAGCAGAGAGCCAAGATTGTGCCACTGCACTCTAGCCTGGACAACAGACCGGGACTCTGTCTCAAAAAAAAAAAAAAATTCTGATATTTATATGTAAGCTCTTAATTTTTAAATGTCAGTCACTAATTTGGAGTTTTCAGAATAGCAATGAGTTATTATTTCTCCTCTATGTTTCTTCTTTAAAAATTCAATGAAGGGTAAAGAAAACGTGTAGGGGCTGGATTCAAAGATACAGTGTCAGGTGGGGTGATGCCAGCACACCTGTTCCAAATTTGAGCCCTACTACCTTCTAAGCTGGTGGTTTGCTGTCTTCAGTGCAAGAGTTTTCATGAGGTTTAGAAATTACACAAAACAACCTTAAAATATTATCTGTTACAGAGCAGAGATACGACACAATCTTGTTTTATTATTATTGACATTATTATCATAGTAGTTTTCTATGTCTGTTGAAACAAATTACCATCAACTGGTGGCATAAAACCACACAAATTTATTGTGTTACAGTTCTAGAGATCAGAAGTCCAAAATCAGTTTCACTTGGCTGCAGTCAAAGCATCCACAGGGCTGGCTCCTTCAGGAGGTTCTGGGGGAGAACCTGTTTTCATGCCTTTTCTAACTTCTCAAGGCCACCAACGGCTTTTGGTTCACAGTCCCCTCTTCCACTTCAAAGTTTAAAACCTTCCTCTCCACCCCTTCTCTCTCTCTCTCTGCTTCCGCCATTGCCTTGCCCTCTGTTTGACTCCTGTTTCTCTCTTCTTTTTTTTTTTGAGACAGAGTTTCTTTCTGTCACCAGGTTGGAGTGCAGTGGCGCCATCTTGGCTCACTGCAACGTCCACCTCCTAGGTTCAATGATTCTCATGCCTCAGCCTCCAGAGAAGCTGGGATTGCAGGTGCCCGCCACCACACCCAGCTAATTTTTGTATTTTTAGTAGAGACAGGGTTTCACCATGTTGGCCAAGCTTGTCATGATCTCCTGACTTCACGATCTGTCCTCCTCGGCCTCCCAAAGTGCTGGAATTACAGGCGTGAGCCACTGAGCTGGTCCTCTTGTTTCCCTCTTCTAAAGACACGTGTGATTACATTCAACCCACCTGGATAGGCCAGGATAATCCCACCATCTCAGGATGCTTAACTCGGTCACATCTGCAAAGTCCCTTCTGCCTTGTAAGGTAAGATGCACAGAGTGCAGAGATTCGAATGTGGACATATTTGGGGAACCATTATTCAGCCTCCCACGACTGTTACTATTGTTATCTGACCCACAGGGCCCTTCTTTATGAGTTTGGGGATTGAGGATCATAAGGCTGACTCAAATCAATTCGCCCCAGGCTGTAATTTCAGCCTGGTATGGACCCAAAGTGCAGCCTTCTGTCTGTGGATGCACTCTTGGGAGTGTTACAACAGTGACAGTTAACAGTGACTTAGGTCTTCCAAATAGCAAGGCTAAGGCCAGATATGAGTTTCGCCATCTTTCTCCAGTTATGACCTTGGCCGTCTCACAGAAGCAAGTCAACAGTCATATAAAGGCAATTCATAGTCAAATGTAGCCAGGTATATGTAGATCCACTCTTAATTACCAGAAAAGGCAAAACAGCAACCTAGGCAGGGTGAGCCAGTAACGTTGCTTTCATTTGTTTGTTTTAGCATGGTATCCCCTAATCAGAGATTGATTGAAGTGCATTGATTTTAAGCTTTTCACAATCCTTCCTTTATCTCCTTAAGATTCAGATTCCACATTGAAGCTTACTCACTTCCATCTAAAACAGGATGCCGTGGCTTTAAAAATCACATTTATTTCATAGAACTCATTAGGCATACAGCAAATTAAGAGCCAGTGACATTATTTTCTAGTTAAATTTGCAAAGGGATAATCCAAACGATTTACTCATATTCCTGATTAATTTTTGGCGGAAATAATGAGGAGGTTGTAAATGGAAAAACATGTGCATGAGCATGCAGAACATGCCTTCAAGTACAAAACAATTTATGTTAATTGATGGCTTTGCCAATAAGATGATCTTAGAAAAACTTCTTCAGGTGCCTAAAGGAATCTAATGGAATAGCTGCACAACATTAATGCAATGACACGTTGCCCGTAAGTTTTAAGTGACTTGAATTCTACTTCACAGCTCGCTCCGGCTCCCTCATTCTCTCTCTGTCTCGCTTTCCCCTCCCTCTCTCTCTTCATCCATCCACTGATCTCTTTTTATTGAAATACCCAGCATTCCTAAGTAGATGGGGAAATAGATACCAAGATTGTATAGTTCAAAAAGAAGGTCTCCCTGGAAGCCTACTTGGAAAGAAAAGCAAATCCTTGAAAGCATTCTCTGCCTTTGATTCAGCAATCCATTCTTAAGAATTTGTGATGGGGAAGAAGGCAGCAAATCACACTGCCACGTGTGTACCTATGCAACAATCTTGCATGTTCTTCACATGTACCCCAAAACCTAAAATTCAATAAAATAAATAAATGGGAAAAAAAAAAAAAAGAATTTGTTGAAGGCCCGGCATGGTGGCTCACACCTGTAATCCCAGCACTTTGGGAGGCTGAGGTGGGTGGATCATGAGGTTAGGAGATCGAGACCATCCTGGCCAACAAGGTGAAACCCCATCTCTACTAAAAATACAAAAATTAGCTGGGTGTGATGGCACGTGCCTGTAATCCCAGCTACTCAAGAGGCTGAGGCAGGAGAATCACTTCAGCCTGGAGTCGGAGGTTGCGGTGAGTCGAGATCGTGCCACTGCACTCCAGCCTGGGTGACAGAGTGAGACTCCACCTCAAAAAAAAGAAAATAATTTATCTTAAACAGACAGTCATTGATGCATACAGACTGAGCACTGAGCTGATGCACAGGTTTTTTGTTGTTTTTTGGATATACATATATTTAGAGAAGGGGTCTCACTTTGCCACCCAAGCTGGAGTGCAGTGGCAGAAACCTAGCTCACTGCTGTCTTGAATTCCTGGGCCCAAAGGATCCTCCTGCCTCAGCCTCCTGAATAGCTGGGCATACAGGCACAAGCCAGTGTACCCGGCTAATTTTTAAATTTTCAGATCTTACTATTTTGCCCAGGCTTATCCCAACCTTCTGGTCTCAAGTGATCCTCCTGGCTAGGCCTCCTAAAATATTGGGATTACTGGTGTGAGCCACTGTAACCAATCTTGATGGATAGTTTTTACAATCTATGAAATATCCATATAATAAAATTGAACCACAAAATATTATGTTGCAGATGATATTTAATGAGACAATATGTAGATATATTTTTGCAGAAAGCTAGCACAAGTAATGTATTCAATATAATTCTATTTTCTACATCTACCTAGTTAAAATACCGGAAAGCCACATACTCAAAAGTGAGTAATGGGTGTATTCTTGTGGGTAGGTGGAGGGATGACTTACTACATTCTTTTTGTTCTGCTGTGTTGTGTATAATTTTTCAATAATATGTAGATTCCTTTTGAAATAAGGAAATAATAAAATGATTTCTTATAGTTTCTTCTAGTAGTTTCTAATTCTCTAAAATCTATTAAATTACACGATTCCCTACTCCTCAATCTAATTTTACATTTGCTCTACTTAGACGTTTAGAGAGAAAGGGAGGGAGATGGTGCGCGTGCGCGAATCAGAGAGAGAGAGAGAGAGAGAGAGAGAGAGAGAGAATGGAGATGCAGATGTAAATGGACCTAGGTGTTGTCGCTAGATAATCCTCTAGCCATTTTCATCAGCCATTGCTAGGATGAACCTGGACCAACCAGTCTGCTCAGCCATTAACAGCAATGCTAATGATGGCTCAACTATTAACAACACTAATACCAGCTACAGTTCATGGAAAGTTCTATAATGAGCTCTGGCGGAACATGTTATAAGCATATGTCGCTTAAACCTTAAGAGGGGACTCCAAGATAAACACTATTACCGTTCCCATTTTAGAAAGGAGAAAATGAGCTCGGGGATATCAAACACTTCGCTCTCCTCCACAAAGATGGAATGTTTCAGAATTGGTGTTTGAACTAAGTCTGGCTTCATGGGCCGCAATCTTGAACACAGTATGATGGCACTGACTTATCTCTGTTTTATCTGTGTCTACCCCAAATTAGTTATATTAGTCACAGTTTTCCAGAAACAGAGTAAACAGAGTATATATACCAAGATCTGCGGTCTGAAGGCCTGAAAGCCGACGGTGATGATTTCTGTTCTGGATTTTAGGGCAAAAGGAGACCAATGTCCCAACTCAAGATCATCAAACAGAGGGAAGCTAATTCTCTCTTACCCTGCCTTTTGTTCTATTCTGTCAGATTGGATGAGGCCCACTCACAGAGCAGAGGGCAATCTGCTTTACTCAATCTATTGATTCAAATGTTAATGTCATTCAGAAAGGGCCTCAGCGACACACCCAGAAGAAAGTTTAACCAAATATCTAAGTACCCTGTGTCCCAGTCAGGTTGACATATAAAAACAACCATCAGCCAGGCACAGTGGCTCACACCTGTAATCCCAGCACTTTGGGAGGCTGAGGCAGGCAGGTCATGAGGTCAGGAGATCAAGACCATCCTGGCCAACATGGTGAAATTCCGCATCTACTAAAAATACAAAAAAATTAGCTGGGCCTGGTGGCATATGCCTGTAGTCCCAGCTACTTGGGAGGCTGAGGCAGGAGAATTGCTTGAACCTGGGAGGCAGAGATTGCAGTGAGCTGAGATCATGCCACTGCACTACAGCCTGGGAGACAGTTTGAGACTCTTATCTCAAATATATATATTTATTTATTTATTTATTTATTATATTTATATATATGTATAATATATATAAAATATATATATATATTATATATATATATATAATAAAAAAAAATAAAAACAACCATCAAGGCCAGGTGTGGTGGCTCACACTTATAATCCCAGCACTTTGGGAGGCTGAGGTGGGCAGATCACAAGGTCAGGAGTTTGAGACCAGTCTGGCCAACATGGTGAAACCCCTTCTCTACTAAAAATACAAAAATTAGCTGGTTATGGTGGCAGGTGCCTGTAATCTCAGCTACTCGGGAGGCTGTAGCAGCAGAATCATTTAAACCTGGGAGGCGGAGGTTACAGTGAGCCGAGATCACACCACTGCACTCCAGCCTGGGCAACAGGGCAAGACTCAGTGTCACTCACACACACACACACACACACACACACACACACACACACACACAAATCAAAACCCTTTAATTCATTCCAGGCCTCTTCAGCATGCCCACCACTGCCAGCTCTGAAATCATACATGTCTTCAAGCCCAGCCCTAGTTTCTCGCAAATGCTTAAGTCAGCCCCAGCTCACGGGGAGCACTTGCTCTTTTCCAGCAATAAGCTCTGTCCTGTGGCCCAAAGCCAGCCTCCTCACTGTTTCTGACTGACCCATATGCAAAAAAAAAAAAGGTATACTTTTTTTTTTTAAGCCTACAGCACCCGGTATTCCCAGGCAGTTTCCCATCCAAGTACTAACCAGGCCCAGCCCTGCTTAGCTTCCAAGACCAGACAAGACTGGGTGCGTTCAGGGTGGCATGGCTGTAGACAAAAGATGTACTTTTTAATGGGAGAAAATCAAAAGAAGAGTAATATTTCATGACGTGAAAATTACATGAAATATGTATATCAATGTCCCTTAATACAGTTTGTTTGGGGACACGGCCATGCTCTTTCTCATAGCTGCAGTTGTGCTACAATGGAGGTAAGTACTTGCAGACCATATCAGTCCACAAAGCATTTACTATCTGTCTCTTCATAGGGAGCTTTGCTGAACCCTGCTCTAAAATCCCAGAGTGCTGCATATAGACATCGTTTGGGATAACTTGGGGCTGTGCTGGAACAGATCACATGACTGGCAAGCTTTGCCCCTCCACCCTGTAAATCCAACCACCCCACATGTTTCAATCAAGAAGTTTCAAACTACCCTAATCTTCCCATGCCCACCCACTTGCTTTGCTTTTGTATATTTCCTTCCAGATGTGCATCTCTATGTGTATGTTTGCAGCCACAATGCATGATGTGCATTATTTAACTGTTGCGCATTCATTTATTATGATTTCATGAATTTATACCCCTTAAAGAAGAAACTCATGAACATAATTTTTTTTTTTTTTTTGAGACAGGATCTCACTCTGTCACTCAGGCTGAAGTGCAGTGGCACAAACTCCACCCACTGTAGCCTTCACCTCCTGGGCTCAAGTGATTCTCCTACCTCAGCCTCTTGAGTAGACGGAACTACAGTCGCACACCACCGTGCCTGGCTAATTTTTGTATTTTTGCAGAGACAGGGTCTTCCCATGTTGCCCAAGCTGGTCTCGAACTTCTGGGCTCAAGCAATCACCCTGCCTCAGCCTCCCAAAGTGCTGGGATTACAAGACTGAGCCACCACGCCTGGCCTTATGAACATAATTCTTTGTGTAATTCAAGTCCCTAGCATGATGTAAAGCAAAGAGCAAGTGTTCTGAGGGCATGTTTATTTGTGCTGTGTGTTTATGTTTGGGCATCTTTATACACCAACGACTATGAAGAGACGGCACATGCATGACTCTGGGTAGCAGTTCACGGCAGACAGGTTCTCCTTAACCCACAAAGTGTTGGAGCCCTAACTGGAATTAATTCCCAACAGTTACCAACTGGCAGGTATTACGTCCAGATGCAAATCTTTGGCTTCCCTTGAAAAATCAAGTGATCTACCTGCACGGATCTCACAGTCTCGTGTTCTCATATTAAGGTTGTCTGGTCTTGGGCTTTTGACATTTCACTCTAGCTTCCCTCAGCCCTCATCTTTCATCCATTTTTCCCTCTGGCCCCTGTCGACATTTGAAATAACTTCTGATATAGCAAGACATATATCCATAGGTAGATGATCCACATGGTTGTGTCTATAGATGTCTGTACACATGCAAATTAATTTGAAACACCCTACGGCTGAGTTGGAAAGTAGATTAGGGGATGCTTGGTCATGGTGTTACCAATGGCCCACATCGGGCATTCTGGAATGGCATTCAATCCAAGCAATACACTGTTGAGAAGAGGAATAAATCATCTGCTCAAACAATGCTGACCATATTTTCCAGCACAAAAATGATCCATTTGCTTTCTGCAGTGATACGCACTGGGACATGAGGAAGAAATTGCAAACGTACCATTGAGTTCTTCACGCTCTGTAGCAAGCGCTCATGCTGCTCAGCTATGGCCAAGGCAGCAGAGTGGACTTTCTGATAGATGGCCTCCCCGTCTCGGGTCTGAAAGATAAACAGCCCTTCACCAGTCTCACACATCCTGCGAAAACAAAAACAAAACAGCTTCTGAAAATCCAGTGCCTAGAAGTTCAATGCACTAAGATCCTGGAATACTCTGTTAGGCTGTGCCCGTTTATTATTTTTTTATGAGACAAGATTCTTGTTCACATTTGCTAAACAAAGTTAACTAGAATCCAAATGTTCAAAGTGTTCAATTAATTGTTATTAACAAGGGCAGGGGACCAAGGAACTCCAGGCTAACCTGTGCTGAATGCTTTTAATCACAAAGTAAAACAGAAATTTAATAAAATGTTGTTTCTTGATAGGGAAGGTGAAGGTATAGTACTTTACCTTCCTTATCCTTCACATTGCCACTCTCAAAGACAAATACCTGTGCAAGTACATTCTTTTGTACAGTCTGTGAATACCTCCTCATCAGAAACTGCCAGTCAGCACAGAGGGTGAGGAAGATTCTACGTCTCTTTTAGATTCTGTCCGTGCTTTCCCTACAGACCGTGGCTTTAAGGATTCTTTCCCTCCTAAAATCCTAGATCTCCAGCTTTCATTCAGTGTGATGGATCAAATGCAGTTAATTTTTTTTCAATGAGCCTGACTGTGCTGAATTAATATTTGGAATATTAGGGAACTTCTTCATGGAAAGCTGTATAATTGGATAATTAACACCAAGTGATAAGAAGAAGGGTATCTGTACCTCAGATGGCAAAGGTAAACAAAGAGAAATAAATTTCATTAACAAGGGAAGATTGGTACACACAATGAGGCAAGAGACAAATAAATGCTTTTTATCGAAATATATTTTAGTATATATGTGCATATATATGCTACATATATATATATTTTATGTATATATATATTAGTGTGTATATATATAAAACTACACTAAAATATATTTAATTATCAATATTTTTTAAAAACTTGGACAAAATCATATTCAGGGATATTAAAAGAAGGTCTGAATTTGATATATACATATGCCAACAGCAAACTAAAAGACTGTTTCGTTTGCTTGCTTCTTTTAAAGCACTTAATTATTCTAAGACACAATGCCACTCCTTCCATTTCAGAATTTCTTGCTGAAAAAATGAAAGGTAGCTTTAGGGCCTGAATTTTGCCCCCATCTAAAGAACTGTTTAAATAGAAACTAAGCAAACTTTCAGCCAAACCTCTGTTATTTTTAAGTCTAGCCCAGTCTATGCAATTAACGCAATGAAACAAGGAAGCTGTATCCCTATCTAATGTTTCGAAGTTGGCCCAGTATCACAGACAAATGACAGTTTTCTACACATATGGCATGGCCTAAGTAAGGGGCCAAAACCCATTAAATTTGAATTACATTTCATGACGTTCATGAATATCAGCTATGTATGAAGAAACAGAGGGGTTTGGGTATGGTGGCTCACACCTGTAATCCCAGCACTTTGGGAGGTCAAGCTGGGCAGATCATCTGAGCTCAGGAGTTTGAGACCAACATGACAAAACCCCATCTCTACTAAAAAATACAAAAATTAGCAGGGCATGGTGGCGGGCACCTGTAATCCCAGCTGCTCAGGAGGCTGAGGCAGGGAGAATTGCTTGAACCTGGGAGATGGAGGTTGCAGGGAGCCAAGATTGTGCCACTGCACTCCAGCCTGGATGATAGACAGAGACTCCATCCCTGCACCCTCCCCCAGTAAAAAAAAAAAAAAAAAAAAAAAAGAAGAAGAAGAAAAAGAAGAAACAGAGAGAAAAACGATAGCTCTTTCAATAAGCTAATACAAACAACTAGCTCATGAGGCTGATCATGTGATTTTAATTATTAAGTCATTTTAATACAAAGAAGATCTAAAACTGAAATTCAAGGCATTTTTAGTCAAGTCCCATTTCTTTCCTGAAGACGTCTTAAAATACTTAAACGCTTTCTGCTACCTCTTCCTTATTTAAGCCACCATACAAACTTGACTCTATTCTTGGCATGTAATTCCGTAAGGTTTTGTTTTTCATACATCTTTTGTCCATCAAATATGGAAATATTAATTTAAGAGGAGGAAGTAATCCTAATCAATTCTTTAAGAGGAGAAAGTGGCCTCTGGTTTCCCCTGGGGCAGAGGTCTCTGTATATTTATTTACTTCCTTAAATGCCAACCTTGGTTCCAGAAGTATTGAAGATACCTGTTACTCAGAAACACTAGTAGTATGACAGATTAATACCACACCTTGCATCTATGTTTCTCAAGCTTGCACGGTCTAGTGGCTTTCAAAGTGTTTATTAACTGCAACCAACCATAGAAAATATAATTTAGACTTTTAGCCAGTATACCTATCAATTTCTCTACTATCAATCTATAACATGGTAATATTTTCTATTCTATCTTATTTTTAATACTAGTGGTGGAATGCTTCATCTATATCATAACCCATTCATTTTACTCTTGGAAAATCACTCTTACCCAATGCCCACTTTGAAAAAACATAATACATCTATAACCTTTCTTTAATGACATTTAAGTCTTTAAATAAATATTGTAATAAAAAACAAATGAAATCAAAACAACTATAGTACCAACATTCTTCTTTAATGTACATAGATTTCCCTCTCCTCTGCCTGAAGATCTGGAACGAACACACACACACGCACACACACACACACACACACACACACACACACACGCACACACCACTTACCACTAACAGGAAAGAATAGGAGATACAACCTCAAATTCCATTAGAGTTCAGGCAGAGAACACGAATGCATAAAGGTGCTCAAACCCACTATGACCTAGGGTAGCGGGAGTGCAGCTAGCAGAGAGCACAGGTTCCGTCTAAGCATAGTAGCCAGAAATCAGCCCTAATCAGGTGTCTACGTGGGGGAATGAGGAAATACGTGTCCAAGGTACTCACAGTTTCTGATTAAGAGAAGCAAGACATCTTGACTTTTATGTGAAGTCACATGAATTTTATATGTCAGCAACTTGTTTCATTTTCTCTTTAAGTTGTGAGAGTCAAAAGGCCTTGATCAACCAGATGTGGCCAAGGAATTACCAGTGTGCATTAAAGACACAAATTGCATTAAGAGCTCTAAATAGAACATAAAAGAGGCCTTTGGTGTAAATTGTTAAGGCTTTTGCTCCTATTGCTCAAAGGCATCTGTCCTTCATTGGACAGCCTGGCCCATGAAGATGCTAATGACCACAAACTGACCTTCAGATGCTGTTCCATCTGGTGTCTTCAATACTCTACCCACAAGTTCTTTTATCTTATCCACCCCTCCCAATTGATGTGTTTGGAACTGTTTCATAAGCAGCTTTACAACACTCTAAAATGTTACTACAGGCCTCCATTAAAATCATATGATGGGCTACCTCCCCAAGGCAGTATGAAGAAAACAAACAAACCAAAAAAAGGAAGGGAAAAGAAAGGCACATCAAACAGGTTAATGGTCTTACATAACCTCATACAGCAATGTCTGCTTCTCATCTCCAGAGAAAATGCAGCACAGAACAAAGATGTTCTAATGGGTTCACCCTTTAGCAGCATAGACAAGTCACCTGCTTTGACTTCCAATGGTCCCAATTCCTCCTTTCTCTTTACCCACTGATTTTTACCCTGGATGCTCTTCCTGTATCCAAAGTGGTCCCAACTGACCCAACACTCCGGACATTAGTGAAAACCAGTGGATTGGAAACCCAGAGAACATAAAAAAGAGTTTACATTAGGCCTTTCTAATTTCCTCTGTGAAGATAAGGATTCAAATATAATAACATTGCTGCCATATAGATGCAGGTATAGTTTTCAGTTTCTCAGTAATTGCCTAAATGAAATGCCTGTCACTCCAAATCATGGATTATTCAATTATTCATGAATCCAGAGGGAACCATTAGCTCCGAAAACATTGGGAACCATTCATTGTTCCACACACCAAATACGTGTCAAGGCAACATAATGGAATGCAGGAGCTTGGGCAGGGATTACCTGTCTGGCCTGGCATCTCACCAGCTCTGTGATCTACCGACAGCTATCTTGCCTGTCTAAATCTGCATTTTCATCTGTAAACAAATGTCATGCTAAGAACTCACCTAGATTTACTGCAAGTATTAAATAGGATATGCAGAGTACACAATTGTATTTTCAAGTAAAGGGAGCTTCTATTACTCCACAGGAATGTAAGCTCTCTGTAGACAGGGATTGTGTTCTCATCTATTCACAGCTTTTCCACTCATGCCTAGAGCACAGCTTGGTTTACATTTGGTGCTCAATACATAACTGTAGAATGAACTGTGAAGCAGAAGGCAGTGCTAGGAAAGGTGTAGCTGGGAACCTGACCCAGGCTTCCTTGAACAAATTTTACTGACACTGAGAATTCATTGAGTTACCCTGGGGTGGGGAGTGGCTTGAGAAAGAGGGTAGGAAAAACGGTCTTGGCAGACAGAACTGCACATACAAAGCTTTTAGGTGGGACACAGGGTAGTGAAGCCAACATGTTGGGGAGGTGATGGGAGGAGAAGCTGCCTGTGGGGAGGAGGGCAAGTGGGCGGAGCACAAGTGGGTGGAGCACAAGTGGGCGGAGCACAAGTAGGTGGAGCACAAATGGGCGGAGCACAAGTGAGCGTGTGCTGGAACCATGGTCTTGGGTACTGTGAAGATTCAAGGCCCAGACACTATGGTTCACCCACACTGAGTACACAACTTCAGAAACTCTGTTCTCTCTTCTTGCACGTAACATTTCACACCAACATATTTTATTAGAAAAATACTATTGGGGTTGAAATTATGGAAACTAAAATAAATTATCTCATGGTAGGCAGTATAAGTAAACATTTGAAATCAGTAGGCCAGTAAGTTTCATATTTTCTTGCTTTCAAGATGTATTCTGTGCACTGCCTCTCTGTGTCTCTCTTTCTCTGTGTGTGTGTGCGCGCGCGCGTGCGTGTGCATGTGTGTGCGTGCGTGTGTGTGCGTGTGTCTGTGTGCGCGCGTGTGTGCGCGTGTGCGTGTGTGCATGTGCGTGTGTGTGTGTGTGTCGAATATATGGACGTTGCCAAAAGCAGAACACAATTTGACCGCAACATGTATATTTAATGCAGACATTTCTTTCTCTCCACCCCTGCCAAGGCAGCTATTAAATCAATGTTGTATTTTACATTTACAATCACGTTATAATTGAAAGAATAAGGTACTTGTTACACCTAGCAGAGACAAAGCATAACAGCTGCTGTGAAGGATATAAACATAGGCTTTCTCTTTGAGAGGCTTAGAATTAATTTGGAGAGACAAGATCTACATATGCAAAACGTTTAAGAATAATATCATGGTTGCATGAGCCATTCCGATGGGGCAATTGAAAAAGGAAATGTACAGTTGAGAAGAAGGGTGGGTGTCAGTGTGGGTAAAAGGAAAATTTGGAATTCAAAAACCTGAGAGAAACAGATCCGAAGCACCTGACAGAGAGGGATATAAAATTAAAAGGGAAAAAAAACCTGCAGAATGTTTACTTTCGTCTGTGAAAGTGAGGTAAACTAAAAATACAGTTTGAACAAGTGGCGTACAATCCCCTCCCCCCACCCCTGGGCTATAGCAATGCCAACAGCACTATGACAAGAAAAAACACTTGCACAGACATGAAATGAAGAAACGAGACGCTTAGCCCTGTGGGTTCTAGGAGCTTCATTTTGAGGAAGAAATTAGGGAGGAATTTCTTTTTTCTTTTTTTTTTTTCTTGAGACAAAGTCTCACTCTGTCACCCGGGCTGGAGTGCAATGGTCCAATCTTGGCTCACTTCAACCTCTGCCTCCTGGGTTCAAGTGATTCTCCTGCCTTCAGCCTCCTGAGTAGCTGGGATTATAGGTGCCCGCCACCACATCTGGCTATTTTTTTTTTTTTTTGTATTTTTAGTAGAGATGGAATTTCACCATGTTGGCCAGGCTGTGTTCAAACTTCTGACCTCAGAGTATCCACTCATCTTGGTCTCCCAAAGTGCTGGGATTTCTAAGGAGCTTGTCATGTGGACTTGATCTTAACTCTATTAAAGTCAGCAATACTGACACAGTCCCATCATTCTTTGTTATCAGGGCTGCCCTGAGCACTGTAGGACATTGAGCAGCATCCCTGGCCTCTGCTTACCAGATGCCAGTAGTACCCCATTGTTTGACAAGCAAACGTGTCTCCAGACATTGACAAATGTCCCCAGCAGAAAAAATATCATTGAAATAGACTAAAATGAGGACAAGGGAGAACCCAAGTAATGAGTACATGGTAAGAGGCGTCATATACAGGGCAGCGTCTGAGTTTAGGGAACTGCTGCTTCCATACAGGCTGGATGACAAGGACATTCCGCATTGTCTACCTTTGTTGTCTTTCCTGTTCCAATCACTGGCATTACTGCCTGGGTGATCTCAGCTTAAGATAAAGCAGCTGTTTATTCTCTTAATGCCCCATGTGTGTGCTTGCTGGAGATCAGGGCAATCTGGCCCAATTGCTATTGCCATTGTTTTCCTAGCTCTTTCTGTGACTGCTAGGGTGAGAAATGGGAATCAGTGTAAGATAACAGACCATATATTACTTGCCACTTAGGCTTCTGAGCATGGGACAGCTGTCAACATCCATCATTCACATACAACTTGCATGATGGTTGTCAAATCTTTGTGCCACCTATGTAATTGATTTTTAATGAACTTGCTTTATTTTCCTTGAATGAATCTATTTTTGTAAGTTGGAATTATCACATCCATATCAAACCAGTATCCCCTGTTGTAAGCTGAAAGCAAGCTTAAAAAATACATTTAAAAAATTGCTATCAAACTCTGCTACATCCTCTTGCTGTCAAAGATCTAAGCTAGAAGTTTGCTCACTTCTTAGTGACACAAGTACATTAGAAAGTTTGAGAGATGTGTCAAACATGCAGCATCCAACTGAAATGTTTCTCCATTATTCAAGCAAAAGGATCAAAAAGTAAACTGAAAAGAAAATGACATTATCATTGTGAGACTCAGATTTATTTAACATTACCTCTACTGCCCAAAATCATGCCACAGTCTTGGAAACACAGGTCTAGTTCCTAGAGACCTGCTCCAGGTGATGTGGGGTGATGTCTGGAAGATACGAAGTCTCCGCCGGGCACAGTGGCTCATGCCTGTAATCCAAGCACTTTGGGAGGTCAAGGCAGGTGGATCAACTGAGGTCAGGAGCTAGAGACCAGCCTGGCCAACATGGTGAAACCCCGCCTCTATTAAAAATACAAAAATTAGCTTGGCGTAGTGGTGGGCACCTGTAATCTAGCTACTCGGGAGGCTGAGACAAGAGAATTACTTAAACCCGGGAGACGGAGGTTGCAATGAGTCAAGATCACATCACTGCACTACATCCTGGGTGACAAACTGAAACTCTGTCTCAAAATAAAAAAAAAAAGAAGTCTCTATCCCAGATCCCTCACATGATGCAATCATGACCTTGGATGGGTTCCTCCACTTCTCAAAGTCTCCGTGACTTCGTATTTCAAATATGAATAACGAGGTCACTGAAACCACACAGGATGGTGAGAGGTTGCGTTTTGTATTTAGCAAAGGGTCCGGCACCAAATAAGCATTTAATTAGGATTTGTCCTTGTTGCTATCTTAACCCTTTAAAATGTCAAAGTCAAACAGAACAGGGTGCTCTGGGAAATCCTCATGAGAGAGGCACAGCCACATCTTTGCCTTGAAGGCAATGTGGGTGACTGCACCCAGAACAGCAGTGGGGAAGCAGGAATGACTAAGATGAATGGGAATGGGATGTGTGTGCCTGGGAGAAACAGTGATGTTGAGAGAAAAGGTGGGTGGGCACAATAAAATAAACCACTTCTTTGAGAATGAAAATATGAATTCAGAAATAGGAATCTCCCTCTAAGAAAAGAATCGGTTTTAATTAAAGAAAAACTAGGATGCAAAAAATTGGGTGTTTTGTTTCTCCAGCTCCAGTGAAGGACACAGCGTTTGTGCTGGAGGATTAGCACACCTTACGAGATGTAAAGTTTGTTAGCTGGTGTGCAGCGTGAAGAGAACGGCCCCAGTGCAGGTTGTGCAGGGCCACACGGTGGCCTTCCTTCTGCCATTCCATCATCACTAGCACAGGTTTCCTAACAGCCAGAGTCCCCTCAAAGGTGCACAGAGACCTTTGCTATTGCCTTTAGACATAAATTCTAATACTTACTGTCTGGACTTGAGGGTTTGTGGAAAAACAAACAAAAGAAAGAATAAATTAACTACTATCTGTAGTCATAGAACAATGCTATTATAACAGATAGTGGTTGCTTATTAAATGTATCTGTTCTTAATCACTTATGATGTACAGAAAGTCAAAGGAACATCACTTTTTTCCATTTTTGTTTTATGATGTGATCTAACTCCTTGTGTGAAGGAAGCATTTTCACACATTCTTCCTGCAATAGCAGTTTATAAGAAATGGGTTGGAATTAGCAGTGCTTTTTTAACAGTTCTGAACTCGAACACAATGTGTGGCTTTACTAATCCCTTGACAGGATGAGACGGCAGTTTAGTAAGTGGGGTAAACTGCTGAATGAGCCCTGAAGTTAACCTATCCAAAAGTGACCTGTGGGTCATCCTCAGCTCCAGTGCCCACTCCACACCTTTCTCTGCAGTCTTAGCTGCTCCTGGAGGGTCCCTAACACTTCCCTTTCCCTCTTAGCCCATATCCAATCTGACAGTAAATCCTTCTGGCTTTAGTTTAAAAACCTAGCATTATTTAACATTTAATACCATATTCACTGTTACTCACGTGCCTGCAGCCATTCCTGTCCCTCACAATGCCCTGTAACTGGTTTTAGCTTGAGAAAGTCTTAAAGAAAAAAAAGATTATGTCACTTCTTTGCCTAACACCTCTCCAGCTTAGAGAAGAATGCAATCTCGTCTAAAGACAGCCCTTTGCAAGAATCTCCTGCGAGGTCATCTTTGCCTACCTGGGAGAATTGGGCTAGACAGATAGGAACAATACGATTCAATTCAATATGATTCAGGTCATGTGATATCAGTCAGCCTGCAGACTGAGATCCACTACATGTGCCACCAATCAATCATGCCTACATAATGAAGCCCCATAAACTCTCTGTGAGTGGTGGCTCAGGGGAGTCTCCCAGGTTGTCAGCGTTCCATGCGTAATGTCCCACGTTGTCAGGAGGAAAGCAGCATGCCCCGATTCCACAGGGAGGAGAAAACAGGAGCCCCACACTTGGAACTTCTCTGGACTCCCTCCCATGCACTTCTTTGCTTGCTTGATTTCAATCTATATGCCCTGTTGTGATAAATCATAACTCTGAGTTGAAGAGCTTTTGGTGAGTTCTGGGAGTCATTTTAGTGACTTTCTAAATCTTAGGGTAGTTTTAGAAACCCACAAACTTGCAACTGGTGTCAGAAATGAGAGCCATCTTGGGAACTATTTGCTCAAACTCTGTAGTTGTCCAACTCTACACAGCCCCTGATGGCTCCTGCTCAGACTAAGACTAAAAGCCAAATTCTTTACAACCACCTTCAAGAGCCACATAGCCTGACCCTGCTGCGAATGCCATGTATAGATTCCCATTCATTGATTCTTCTCAGACACATCAGCCTCCTGGCTCTTTGAATACTTTCTCTTCAGCATCTTCTTCCATCTTCCTTCTGGAAGGAATGCTCTTCCCCCAGATTCCTACATGGCTCACACTCTCACGTCTTAGCATGACTTAGTAAAGCTGGTCCTGCTCACTCTCTTTCAAACTGCACCCCTTCTTTGACACTGTCTATTGTCCTTCCCAACTTTACTTTTCATGGTGGGACTCAATCTAACATCTATTTTACCTTTTAAAATGTTTGTTATTGTCTGTATCTCTCTCTCCTATTGAGTAAGTTGTACATTGTTTTCACTGCTAAAACTGCAGTGCTTAAAACCACACCAGGCATTAGGGTGCACTGGGTGAGTACTGCATGAAGGAAGGAATGATTCGTTTTTACTAGAACCTTCTAGAATTCCAAAATACCATCTCACATAAAGTAATCACAAACACCAGTGGGCCCTTACCTACATTAAAGATGACCACAGACAAGGTAGGTTGCTGAGTGCCTAATTTTGCCTCAAAGGTCAGAAGAAAGTCATCCTTTCTTTCAAGAATTTCACATGCTATTTAATAAAATCACAGAAGCTCCAAGGTGGATAGAGTCTAGATAACCTCCTTACAAAGGTGGCCTTGTCTTGCTTGTCTTCATACCTCTCACTTAACACAGTGTATGGTAGATAGGACACGTGCAACAATGAAACATCTATTAAGATGATTATTAAAGATGTTACTCTGTGGAGTAGAAAAGAAAACTCTTCCTTCCAATTTCCTACATGCCTCTACTATTGGAATATTTATAATGTGTGTATTATCTTTGTAACTGAAATTATTTTTTAGGAAAACACTAATGAATAATGAGTGGCTATTTAAATGACACAGTGTTAGTTCCCCTTTTCTTACAAAAGAAGAGGATTTTACTTCTCCTGAGCAAACTTATGTTAGTTCCAGCACATTTGTATTCTCATCATTATACTCAGCATAGTTGGGGGAGCTGAGCAGACTGTGTGGCTTAGTTGCTTTAAATTCTTCAATAAGGATAAGTGTATGCTCTGTAAAACATTCAGAAATGAGAGATTACTAAGAAGCTAATATTCAATAAGATAAATTGGGAATGTGTAGCTTTCAAATATTCAAATAGACATATATTTCAGATTTTCAAATAGATAAGTAGAAAATATTCATAAGCAATCAAAACAATTGTCATTTTTCCTTCAAACTCACCAATTAAAGGAGGCAATGACTTTTTTCTTGAATGAAAAGTTATTTCAACAATTAGGCTGGTTTTAGGGTGAAATGTGCAAGAAACAAATTATTTTCTAAAGCTGCTCAGATGTCTTTATATCCAAATAAATAAAAATATTTTTAAAAAATCACTTGTGAGCTCCATTTAAGGAAAAGTATTTGTATACGCAATTTGGATTTTCACCTATTTTTGGCATACCTAAAAGTTTCTCTTAAAACGATGTCAAAAGCACACAAGAGACTCTCTCTGGCTGGTAAAGAAAAGCACTCATGTGTGGTAATTATTTAGTATGCTCTGCCACATGTCACCTGAGCTTCTCTAGCTCCTGCAGGTGCGAAACCCAGGGTATTAATTTAAATCAGTCAGGAGGCAAGGCGAAGTCTGACACTGAAGCATGTTAACTCAGCAGCGAGCTGTACAGTTAACAGAGAAATGGACTGGACACCTGCCACCCTTCTCTACACAATCACATTGCAAGAATCATTCCAAGGGGGATGTTGCTGCAGTTAGAACTTCAAGTCAATTGGAGCTTCAAATAAAAAATGAGTGCCCCTGCCCATCTGATGTGTCTCCGTGAGGCTTCAGGGCTTTGAAGTGGAAAGAAGCAAACAAAATACTAAAAAGGCTTCAAAATAAGTAATATGTCTCTTAGTCCTCAAGATAAACTAATTGTTCTCTATCTCCCAGGGTAATTAATTGTGCAATTTCTTCTTATTAAAAAATTTTATACTTCAATTCTGAATTTCCTCAAAAAATAGAGAATATAGTCAGATTTTCTGAGACCAGGAGGAAAAGGAGAAAAACAGCGTGCAGAAGACCCTAATGACCAGCACTATGATTTGCAAAGTGCTGCCCAGGAAAGATGAACAATCCTGGTTGTAGGTGCCTACACTCCAAACCAACAGAACATATGGGGGGTTCCAAAAAGTCAAGTCAAGCAAAGAACATTTACACATCAGTGCACAGCTCAGGAGGCAGATTTACATTACCAGTATCTTTGCAAGTCGGTGGCTTTTTGACAGATGCCTTCCTCATATTGAGGCAGCTTCAGTGGGAAAGGATAACATGCTCACAAGATTATCCAAAATGGATTTAGCAAGCTTTGGTTACATAAGCATGCTTTCTTTCCCATAGTTCTGTAGAAGTTAATGAATAACTAGGCTAACCTCCAGTAGAAGGTGAGGAATCTACAGAGTTTGGAAGTGAAAGATCTGAGCATGAGTCCTGAATTTATCAGCCTTGTGTCTTTGGATGTCTTGCCATTGCCCAAGTTTTATTTTAAGATGGAAATAACTGTATCCCCTAATTTAGATGATAATGAGTAGGTTAAATGAGATAATGAGCCTCTTAGCACAGAGGCTTTCATATAGTAAGGGCTCAATACATGTTATTGGTGATTTCCAATGGCTCATATACCTGCTAGAGCAGGATTTCTCAACCACGTGATTAGACCTGATAACCCTTTCTTATCAGGGACCATTCTGTGCAGTGTAGGATGTTTAGCAGCAAGTCTGGCCCCTTTTTGTACTAGACGCCAGTAACACCTGCTGCCCAAGTTATGACAATCAAAAATGTCTCCAGACATTATCAAATGTCCCCTGGGAGCAAAATCAGCTCTGGCTAAGAATCACCGCTCTGGAAATACCACTGTGAGTACAAATGCTAATTACAGTCAAGTAGCCTCCTGACCTTACTTGTTTTGAGCAATTATTAAATGCTATATTGTACATATTTCGTTAGTTTTTAAAAACCTCACCTCCACTCCTCTTCTGATGGCAACAGTACCTTCTTTGTGTCTTCAAAGAACCCTCCTCATTGTATTTGTACCCTGTGAGCTTTGTGTAAAGTGCGGTGCTTGACACATAGTATATATAATGGTCAGCAGATAGTAGTAGAGATACCTCTCTTCTGCTGAGATAGTGTGGGGAGATCTCGAAGCTCCTGAAAGTCACCATATGGGGCTGGAATGAACCTATTTTAGAAGAAACAGAACTGTCAAATGAAACCTAGGATCACCATTTGGACACTAAGCCAAGCCAAGGCTGAAGCCATTTCTACTCCTCAGACTTTGAGTTTATGTAAGTCAATGAATTTCTTTTCAGTGCCAGTCTAGGTTGATACAACTGCCTAGTACCTGCCAGGCACTATTCCAGGTGACTTTACCTGTGCCTTTATTTAATCTTCATAGCAATCTTGTGAGATAAGTAATATATGTGTTCCCAATTTACAGGTGGCAATGAAAAGAAGCCCAGTGAGTTAGGTGACATATCCGTGTTCCCACAGCTAGTGACAGAACTGTAATTTTACTTCATTTCCTCCAACTTCCAGTTCAATTTATTACACATGTTCCACTACCAGCTTGGGTGGTGTGAAATGGGGCCACTGAGCAGGAATAACACTCAGTTCTAATTCTAAGAGAGGCTGAATATGAGCATAACTTTGTCCAAGAAAGACTCCCTGTGTTCTAGAGGATATTGCTAAGTGTTTGCAGATGCCTTTTGAATATGTGAAAACTATTTACTTAGATAACTCCTGCTCACTTCTTGATGTGAGAGAGGGGGGAAATTATACTGGTTACTATAAAACTGCTTCATTTCAACATATCCAAAATTAGCCAAAGAAAAAATTATCTTCACTAATAAAGCAAGGCAGACATGAAAGCTTCATGCTTGGTGGAACACGAATTATCTTATCCTGAGCATCTTGATGGTAACTATAAAAATTCATCTTTATTTGAGTTTCAGGTAAAATATAAAATAGTAATTTTGCCTTGCATTGAACACTGTATCCCACAAGCCCAAGTTCTGCTCCAAAAGTAATCATCATAGAATTCCAAGGAAGGTTAAGAATTTTGTCCAAGATTAGCAGCTAGCAAAAACTAGAAATTACTCAGAGTCTCTCTAAATTCTGATTCAGTGCTTCGTATACTATGCCATGCTGTTTGAGAAATGAGTAAGATCCTAAGCACTCAGTTTCCACACTTTCCTTTCTGACCATTCAGTCTCAAGTTTGCACCAGCCCTGCAAAACATGACCAATGCATAAGAAATAATGCTATTCAAAATCAATACATATTCTATGTCCCTACAATATTGGAAGTATAACACTGAGTGACCTGGATTGTTAATATTATAGTCATCTAACCACTGGAGTTCTTGATGAAATATGCAAATGGACTGACCACAAAGGGGTCATCAAAGTCATGGAATAAAACACTTATGTCTTCCAAGTCAGCCTTTTGGTGAAAACCATTGAAATAATTCTGGGATTTATGTCACCAATATATCTTTTCATCCACCATTGTTTCACTTGAGCTGGTGCAATATCTCCCACATCCATATATCTGTCCCACTATCCTACTGTTCACAATGTGGTCAAAGTGACCTTTATAAAATACTAACACAATTACATCACATATACACGCACACCATATACACACATTTCATACACACACAGAGACTCGAACAAACATACCTGCCTTCAAATCTCTATGGTTTCCAACGGCACTTAGGAGAAATATTAACATCCTTTAAGTAATCACCTAAATTAGCAGTTCTATTAGATTTCAATATAAATGAAGTAAATGTTTGCAAGATATGTATAGTATTCATTTAATACTTGGAAAATTAATAAGATAATATGTTTTTCAAGTTTAAAATAGATATGAGATACTAATAAAGTTTACTAAGGTTTTGGTCTTCAAACACTACCATAAAAAGCTATATGCTTTTTCTACTAATGTTTCCTGTAAATAGTAAATCAAAAAATGATTTAAAAATATTAATAATTGAATAAGTACTGACCAAAACAGATCCAAAGACTCTTGATCAATGCAGAATTATCTTACACATCAATTTGAAGTATGAATGGGGGTGATATGAGATGTACAGTCATAGAAAAGTCTATTTATATCATAAAACATTGTCTATACTTAGATTTCAATGGTTACAGTTAAGATATAAATAATTTCTGAGACACAAATGGAAAAAGGTACCAACCTTACCAAAAAAATTATTAATTTTCTATAGGGATTTTCTTTTTTTTGAGACAAGGTCTCACTCTGTCACCCAAGGCTGGAGTGCAGTGGCATGATCTTAGCTAACTGGAGTATCAACCTCCCAGGCTCAAGTCATCCTCCTACCTCGGTCTCTGGAGTAACTGAGACCACAGGTGTGTGCCACTATGCTGGGCTAATTTTTTTTTTCATTTAATTAGCTTTTATTTTTTTGTACAATATACCTAGTAATGAATAGGTATTCTTATTTTCCTTTTTAAAAAACTTTTGTTTTAAGTTCAGGGGTACATGTGCAGGATGTACAGGTTTGTTACATAGGTAAATTTGTGTCATGGTGGTTTATTGTACAGATTATTTCATCATGCAGCTATTAAACTTAGTATCCATTATTTATTTTCCTTGATCCTCTCCCTCTCCCATCCTCCACCTTCAGATAGGCCCCAGTGTATGTTGGTCCCTTCTACATATCCATGTGTTCTCATAATCTAGCTCTCACTTATAAGTAAGGACATGCAGTATTTGGTTTTCTGTTCCTATATTAGTTTGCTAAGGATAATGGCCTCCAGCTCCATCCATGTCCCTGCCAAGAACATGATCTCATTCTTTTTTATGGCTGCATAGTGTTCCATGGTGTATATGTATTAAACTTCTTTATCCAGTCTATCCTTGATGGGCATTTGGGTTGATTCCATAGTTTTTGCTCCTGTGAATAGTGCTATGATGAACATGCATGTGCATGTGTTTTTATAGTAGAGCAATTCTGGAGAGATAGGGTTTCCCTATGTTGCCCAGCCCGGTCTCAAACTCCTGGGCTCAGGCAATCCCCCCATCTTGGCCTCAAGAACTGCTTGGATTACAGGCATGAGCCACCATTCCTGGCCTGGGATTTTTCTTGTAAGAAGAATAAATAAGTAATTCTCACAAAATAAGAACGTTGCTTTAAACATTAAGTTTACTTTTTGTGATAACTTTTATAGTCTTTGGAAGATTTACCAACTTGTGTCTAGGTACTTAAACATAAAATAAACCAGAAAAGAGCTGTATAAAAAGTATAAAGTAAAAACCTTCTCAGATAGTTGTAAGAACATCAAATTGACCATATTTCTGAAATGTAAATTTTAAATAATTGGGCTTTGATTAAAATGGAATGAACAGATTAGTCAGAGGTGACCACTACTGTTATCTATTCACATGGATTGGGGTGTTTAGAGCTCCCGTTTTTACTTTCTTTCCATCGGGAATCATATTCCTGTTAGGAATGGCTGTCTGCTTTTACAAATAATTGTTGTTTAATACTTTCTATTTGAGTGTAACGTCAGACCATATACAGAAGAACTTACAATTCTTAAAATTTAGTCATTTAAAATTCTGAAATATAAAATTTATCTGCAGTGTTCCAAAATGAAGCCAAAATTCTGAGGGAAAAATGAAGGACAAGGAAAATAGGATTCTGACCAGAGAAATGCTTTTGTAGGTAGCAATCAATCCATATATTATTGGCACTATTTTATCTCTCCCAGATTAACCCCAAAAGGAAAAAGAGAAAACCCTGAAAGTGCTTAGTAGGTATCACAAAGGGCAAGTTTTAGCATTAATCTCTTTCAATATTCATGGGGAATCCTAACACTGTAAGCCAAATAGATAAAACTCAAGAAATTGCAGCTGGTAAAAAGTCCACGGACCCTCATATTAATCCACCATGGTTAGCTCAGATGAGGAAATACATGTGAAATAACAATACGGAAGTTTTCCAAAATCAAGAAGTTGGCTTCTGTTCAGCTTGACCCAGGAAATAGTACATTTTTAACATTTTTAACCTTGTTCGACCTCAGTTTGTGGTATGGAATCAAACTGTGTAATGAAATTTGCTATCATGTTTGTGAAGCATTAGAATCTTCCTCAGGGAAAGAGCCATGTTGAATATGTAAATATTTACAGGACTCCTCATATTACATAATCGCAACTCAATTTCTTCAAGTATACTTCAGTTGGGTATCATGTGTAAACCTACCACCTCATATGACACAAGCCTGGTAAAAATGAACAACAACAAAAAAACACACAACAAAAAAAAAAAAAACAAGAAAAATAGTCATTAAAAGTAATTAAACTCACCTCCCTGCCTCAAAAGTGAACCACGTAGTATCACGTCCATACCGCCGCAAGGCGCTTAGCGGCCAAGAGATGAGTTTGACTCTGGGATTCTGGACGTCCCAAAGACAGATATACTCATATGTAATCTGCAAGGCACATTCGCCATGTACATCTAAGTTAGGAGATGGCATCAAATACACATTGAATCTCTCTGGGAGAAAAACAAAAGGTTAGTCTAAAATCCCCAGGAATAAAACATCAAAGACATTGTAGGAACATAGAGGCATTTAAAAACAATTCAAGTTCACATTCTAGATTTCAGTTGCATTTTCAAAAAGATAAACCTTTTCCATAAAATAACAGACCCAGAAAATGATTTCTTAAATGCAGACCCTATTAAGTAACATAATAATGATACAGCCTGTCAACATACACTAAGCGCTGTTTACATGAGCAAAGACCAATTTTAGAATTTTTAAATTTGCATAATAAAAAATGTGTATGCCAATAAAAGACTAAAGCAATGAAACCATTAAAAGCATTTTTTTTTCCTGCAAAGAAGACATTAACTAGATCCACACTTTTGTGCTCACAAAAGATGCAGTTGGAAAACAATTATGTCATGGTTTCATGATATTAAAGTTAAGTTAATCAACTTGTAATTTCTATAACTAAATGAATAAAACTGTATCCCAAATTATTTAAATAAAGATCCACAGTAATACTATGCACTTAACTGGCCAACAATTTGGGGAAATGCCAATGCATATATTTGAACTAGTTTTAACATAGAGCTTTCTTTAGCCAAATACTGGAAAGAAATATTCATTGCATATTTAGATAATTGCTAAAATGCAACCAAGATTATTCTCCATAAACTGCTTGGCTGATTACTGCAACCTAATTTTCATCCCTACAGATACAGGGATGTTTTTGTTATAATACCATATTTCTGTTAAATTTCTGGAAAATTCATTAAGAAGTATTAGAGTCAAAGTTTTTAAGTGAACCATGAATAAAAATATTACTATCGCAAGTATATTTCCACCTATGCATCATTTTGGTAGGCTGCCTACATCTGCCATTGTGACAGTAGCAATTTTATATTAGCAGTATTCTAAATACATTGTTTTATAATAAAATAGTCATTTGAGTTTTCATAGATTTTAGTTGAATTAAGTAAATACTAATGCCGGGATTGTGTTCATGAAATGTTCCGCCATCTACTATTCAAAAATTTTAAATTATTTTATACTTTCAATAAGCAAATATTTGTTGATTTCTAGTAACTCTTTAAAAATGTATATATTCTAATTGAGCATATTCCCTCCTGTGACAGTTCCAAGTAAGAACGACTGTCTATATTAAGTAAAAAGAGAGACCATTATCAATTTATTTGCTTAGAAGTTCTATAAGTCCTGCCTTACCCAAGAATAATAACAGGGAAGAAGTAGGGAAAAAAATTAATAAAATTTTAAAAAGAATAACATTAATAGTGATGGAGTGTCCATTTTAATTGCAATCACTTGAAGTCATACTAATTAACATTGTAAAGGGCCTGAGAGGGCATAATTGAATTTATAATAATCCCTGATACTTGTAGACCAGAGGTACTGTTTCTGTTTAACAGAAGAGGAAACCGAGGCACAGAAAATTGCCATGAGAAAGGTATCTCCTAAGCACTGCCAATTCTTAAATTCAGATTGTGATGCTGTCAGGGTACTACTTCGCAGATATAAATCTGTGAAAAGTGCTGATCTGACCACTCTGGGTGAAAAAAAGAATAGTAATCAAAACCTGCCAGTTTTCTTTATGCTTGGCTCCCAGGTATCCTCTCTGCCTGGGGCATCCTGATTTAGTGAACCAGAGAAGGAGCAGTGTAGGGATTAGTTGTGTGACCCCATCAATAACTTAATTTCTATGTAGCTCAATTTTCCAATCTACAAAGAGGTTCCTCTGAATTATGCAGCACTTCTAGGTCTCAGTCAATAACACCTCTGCAGAGATGGGTTATGGTAGACATGGTGCCTCTTAAACAGTCACAGAGTGTAAATGTGTCATGAAGACAGAGTTCTGGTTGGGAGGGACAGCATTTTTTTACTAACATTGGAGTGTGCACCAACAGAAAGTCAGTACAATTCTGTCTCTGCCACATCCATAATCAGACCAGATGACCACAGTCCTTTCCAAGGTGACATGCCCTCACAGATCAAGTCAGCCAGCTAAAGCAGAACTCTGCGATCTGATCTACCCTGTCCCTAGGCTCAGCTGTTAGGGGACAAAGAAATGATTCCTCACTTCCAGGTTTGTTCTGCAAGTCAACATTGATTTTTGCCAAAGTGTTTGCGAATATTTTGGTCATTATTATTTTAAATGATTTATTCCCAGATTGAGTGCTGAGCTGAGTCAGCTCAGGTGTTTCAATAAAATATATATTTTTTAATTACAGATTTTTAGATGGGTTTAAATTTGATGAAATATTCATGAAGTTTGAAGTATACTGAAAGCATTGGAAAGCTGTTGCTAACATTTTAAGTGAAAAAGCCAAGACCAAAAAATGCCCATGACATTTTAAAATCTGTGCACTGCAAATATGAGCCCAATGATACAGTCTAGAATCAAACACCAGTGAGTTAATACAATTGGAGCAAGGTCTTTAGTTCCTCTAAATTTTAGTTTCCTCATCTGCAAAACGAAGGGAGTAATTATACCTATATTATAGGGCTGCTGTGAAATGTTTAATAAATAATCTGAGATGAATGGATCATCTTCCACCAAACTGGCACATAACAGGTTCCCAAAAATTTCAAACTGATATTATTAATGTAGATATATTCATTTTATGAATTGGAAAAAAAATAAGAAAAAAATACACTGAAATGTTAAGACAGGTTGTGAATTTAGATAAAAGGTGGTTTTATTTATTTCTTTATACGTTATTTATTATTTTGAGATGGAGTCTCGCTCTGTCACCCAGACTGGGGTGTAGTGGCACGATCTCGGCTCACTGTAACCTCTGCCTCCCGGGTTCAAGTGATTCTCCTGCCTCCCAAATAGCTGGGACTTCAGGCACGTGCCACCATGCCCAGCTAATTTTTGTATTTTTAGTAGGGGTGGGGTTTCACCAGGCTGGTTGCAAACTCCTGACCTCATGATCCGCCCATCTCTGCCTCCCAAAGTGCTGGGATTACAGGCATGAGCCACCGTGCCCAGCCCTATTTCCTTATACATTTTTATACCCCCAAAACTTTACGTAATGAAGATGTCCTATGTTTCATTATATAAAAACATAAGCAGTTTTGAAAGAGAGAGAAGAGAATTTTCTTTACATACCACTCTGTTCTCTTTCAACCCCAGTGGCCAGTAAGTCAGGCTCTCCAAGGCTGATGTCATTGATCCGTGTTCCTACACACTCCATCTGGAGTACTTTGCACCACTCATCGGCCTCAAGATCTGTGGAAATGTCCAAAAGATTAATCTGTGTGTCCAGCACCCACTCAGAATCTAAAAGCAAAAGCCCGCAGCCCCGCCGGAGACAAACCTGATTCACAAGCGAAAGTCTTGGAAGTATCGTCACTGAAATAAATCCCTATGGCATGTTTCTTGGTGCTCTTTGGCAATCGAGCTACGTTCTTCACATTGTTGAGTTCTGTAACCTGAAAATGAACAATCAGAAGTTTGATCCACACCCTGAATGAATGTCTCCAGTATACAACACCAAAAGTGAGGCACAGAAATCAGTACGGCACATCACAGCTGCACACAAGCTGTTGAAAAGTGCCTACTATCTGAAAGCTAAGATGTATTTAAGGGAATTTGGAGTGATCTGTAACACACAGCAAGGATGGTTAACAAATTATCTTACTTATTAAATTTTTGGAAGTGTGTTATGTGGAACAGGCTTAAAACTTCATAGAGGTAGAACATTTTAGTTTCTCTTCTTTCTTGAGTTTTTTTTTTTTTTTTTTTCTTTCCCCAGCACAGCTCAGCCAGGTTCAAAATTTTCTTGAGTTCTTCTAATCCTCCCAAAGACTCCACCTGATCAATAGTTATTATGTCTGTTTCAGTCACTGTGGACAGCCTTCTTTCTCAGCCAACTGCAACAGCCTCTAAATATTCCATTCCCCCAGAGCACTCCCCATGTAGTGTCTTAAACACATCAAACAAAGGAAGAGAAGGGAAGAGTGGTCCAATTCATTACTAGATTATTCCACTCTTGGCCAGTCAGATATAGAGCATCAGGAGTCTCAAAAATCACCCCTGACTTGAGGTCCAAATCATAGACAGTGCATAATGAATTTGGTTTTCCAAATATTTTCCCACTGTCTCTGATTTATTCCTAGCTCCTTGATGGTCATGGGGCCTCTGTTTTAGACTCTGAGAACACTACCCAGTGCCACCGCATTCCTAGCAGAAAGGAAAGCCGTCCCCACTGGACAGTCTCTCTCTCCCATAATCCCTTGACTCCTTTAACACTTTTGTAAACCCCTCCCTGCCCACGAAGTGTCTTGGCTCATTGTGTTTCCACAGTGGTCGTCCCACCTCCAGTTACATCCACATCCTCGGCTGCGCTGGAGGTTTGGACTATTTGGGTCGTGCCTGAGAGAAGGCTTAGGTGGCTTCAGGGTTAAGTATTTACAAGATCAATAGCCTTTCACACTGACAAGTTTAACCTCCCTTTCGTATATCTCTTTTGTGCTGTTATACAAAAGAATCTGCTTTCCATCCATCTTTGCCTGCACTGATGCTGTACTGTTTCTCTCATCTATTACTCTAAATTCAATAAATGCCTAGCTCAAGAAGTAGGTGGGAAAAGAAATATCCGCCACACACACACTAATCTGATTATTTCATTTCTCTGCTACTTAACCTCCATCAGCCCTTTTTATAGTATAAATGCAAATTTCTTAGCATGAAATAGTCACACCACCGCTCCTCAAAAGCTGCCCAAACCAGTCATGTCAGTGACTCAGCACCATGTATCTTATTCTCCAACTATACCAAGTTCCACAGAGCTCACCAGATACAACTGTTGATTTATTATTATTTTTTTGCCACTACCCCAATTCAAGCCACTATCATCTTGTCACAACTACCTATTGGTCTTTCCACTTCCACTTTCATCCCCATTAATGCATGCTGCACATAGCAGATTGTGTTTTTCAGAACGTAAGTCTTGAAACATTTCTATGCATAAACAGAACATTTCAATGAGTTTCCATTGCCCATGGGACAAAGGTCTGCATCCTTGGAATGACCATGAGGAACCCCTGTGGTCTCCCCCATGCTATCTCAACAGTGTCCTCTCTGTACCTTTCCCATGTGCTCTGTGTCTCAGCCACAGTGGACTCTGTTCAGTTCCCAGAAGACACTACAGTCCTCCTGGCACAGAGCCTTCTCTGCCTTTTCTTACCTCACTCCCATTCCCACATGGGTCTCAGTTTAAATCTCAGTTACCCACAGAGGTCCTACTGGATAGCTCCCATCCTAACACCTAGTCAGTCTCAAGGCTGTATGATCCAATGATGACCTACACCTTTCCTATGAGCTATTGGTTTCACACCCATCTTGCCTAAAAAGTGAGAGTTACATAGAGCAGGGATATTATTTTTATTTTTATTTTTTTCCTCATCATTGTGTTACAGAGCCCCTCACATAGTGAGAAGTCAATAATTATATGTGGATTATACAAGTGAAAGACCCAACTCATCCATAAATTTATTTGTATGATGCTTCTGGAAGGCAAATACCTCTCCCTCTCCTGCCTCTTTTCTCCAGGGAAATTCCACTTTTCCCTTAAGATCCACTTCCTCTGGGAAACATGCCCTGACCTTAGTGTCAACTAACTATTCTCTTTCCTATGTTCTCAGGTATGCTACAGAAAACTCTATTATCTGTTGTTCTTAATCTGTTTCTCTCTCCAGCTCCCAGATAGACTTGAGTTGCCCAGCAGTGACCTACTGAAGGGCCAAATAATGAAAACAATCATACTGAGGCCAACATGCATTGGTCCCCCACACACATGCCACATAACATGCTTAGACTGTTTTGTTTTGTTGTTGTTTGTTTGCTTTTGAGATGGAGTCTCTCTCTGTCACCCAGGCTGATCTTGTCTCACTGCAACCTCCACCTCCCAGGTTCAAGCAATTCTCCTGCCTCAGCCTCCCAAGTAGCTGGGATTACAGGTACATGCCAGCATGCTCGGCTAATTTTTTTGTACTTTTAATAGAGACTGGGTTTCACCATGTTGGTTGGCCAGGCTGGTCTTAAACTCTAAACCTCTAGTGATCTGCCTACCTCAGCCTCCCAAAGTGCTGGGATTAAAGGCATGAGCCACCGCTCTCGGCCAGGCCAGTATTTTTATAGAGAATATCTCATTTGATCCTCATAAAAACTCTGTGAAATAAGTATTATTATTATCACCATTTTACTGATGAGGAAACTAGGCTGCAAAGGGTTAAAGTCATACAACCAAGTTCACAGCTTAAACATATGAAGCAAACTGACCCTAAGGCCTGGACATTTAACTCATCTGAAATAATAATGACTAACCAAAAACTTTCAACGAGAGGATCTTTAGCCCCTGAACGCCACCTCTCATTTTAAGACCTTCTTCTTTTCAATATGGTTAGAAATTGAGGTGGAAGTAGACCTCAATTTCTGTGCCAGCTTTATTCTGACGCTCTAGAGAGACACTATTTAAGAGTAGTCCACCCCAGCCTGAAACACAGCAACAACTTTGAAACACGTGACTTCATTACATACCCATTAAGGGCAAAGAGGAAGAGACAGTCACCTGAAATAGTCAGGAAATGTAGAGGGAATTATATGAGTCAGAACACAATTACCCATTTAGGAAATTGGTTTAGGAAATCAGCAACTGAACACCCCTGCTCAGGAGAAGCAAGTGACTGTTCCCAGAGCAGACAGGGTCATAATTTTATTGGTCAAAGGACAATCAGGTTTCAAAGCAACTGTCTCTGTCTCTACCACAGAACTATACCTCAGTGAGCATGTGTGTGCGCACACACACACACACACACACGATACACAAGCCTTGCAATCTACACTAATTCATAATGTCATAATGGAAACTTCTTCAATGTACATGCTAAAGTAATAATTATGATAACTAAATTTTGCAGAGATATTTACAAGTCATATAAGACTTTTCCAAGATGTATTGATTGCCACTACCATTCCATTTTGCAAATGATAAAACCAAGGCAAGACAGAACAGTCCTCTTAAAAAGAAATCTGCCTTACAAGATACGCTACATGATGTCCTTCAAGTTGAAATGAAAGGACACCAGATAGTAACATGAAAGCAAATGAAAATATATAACTTAGTGGTAAAGGTGTGTGTGCGTGTGTGTGTGTACACATACACAAATACATATTGTAGTACTATAACACTGTATTACATGTAACATTACAAATATATAAACAGCTTTTAATTTTGATACAGAAATGAAAAAAGTATAAAAACTATAAAATTATGTTAATAGATACATAATATAAAAAGATGTAATTTGTTATAACAATAATATAAAGAGCCTAGTGGAATAGCACCATTTTTGTATGTGATTGAAGTCAAATTGTTATCATCTTAAAGTAGATGATCATAACTATCAAATGAGTTACATAAGCCCCACAGCAACCAGAAGGAAATACCTATAGGAGACACACAAAAGAAAATGAGACAGGAATGAAAATTGGACCCTAAAAATTTTTTTAAATCACAAATAAGATAGCAAGAAAAGAAGATAAAGACAAAAGAGCTAAACAGAAGACAGAAAACAATAAAATGATAAAAGTAAGTAATTTCCTATCAATATTTATTTATTTATTTATTATTTTTTAAACAGAGGCTAACTCTGCCACCCAGGCTGGAGTGCAGTGGTGTGATCTCGACTCACTGCAATCTCTGCCTCCTGGGTTCAAGTGATTCCCTGCCTCAGTCTCCCAAGCAGCTGGGACTACAGGTGTGCACCACCATGCCTAATTTTTTTTTTTTTGTATTTTTAGTAGAGACAGGGTTTTGCCATGTTGATCATCCTAGTCTCGAACTCCTGACCTCAAGTGAGCCGCTCACCTTAGCTTCCCAGAGTGCTAGGATTACAGGTATGAGCCACCATGCCTGGTTCAGTAATTACTTTAAGTGGAAACAGATTAAACTGCCCTATCAAAAGAAAAATTAAAAACCAGGTCCAATTATATGCTGCCTACAGAAGACTCACTTTAGATTTAAGGACACACACAGGCTGAGAGTGAAAGGATGGAAAAAGATAACCCATATAAACAGCAATCAAAAGAAGAGTTGGGGTGGCAATACTTAGATAAAGTAGGCTTTAAGTTAAAAACTATCATGAGAGACAAAGGAGGACACACAATGATAAAAAGGTGAACTCACCAGTAAAATATAGCAATTATAATATATATGTATCCCATACTAGAGCAACTATATCAAGCAAACACTGATTGATAGAATTGAAGAGAGAAAAAGAAAGCAACACAATAATAGTAGGAGATTTCAATACCCCATTTTCAATAATGGATAGGACATCCAAATGGAATATGAATGAGAAAACAGAGTGCTTGAACAATACTGAAGACCAATTAAACTTGACAGACAAATACAGCCAATAGCCGCAGAATATACTTTCTTCTTAAGTGCACATAGGAGAGATCATGTGTTAGGTAACAAAACAAGTCTTAACGAATTTAAGTACCTTTCCCAACCACAATAGAATAAAACTAAAAAACAATAACAGAATTAAGTATCTTTTCCAACCACCAAGGAATAAAACTGAAAAACAACGGAAGGAAAACTGAAAAAAAATCACAGTATGTGGAAATTAAACAGCACAATCTTGAACAACCAATAGATTACAGAAGGAATCAAAAGGGAAATTGGAGAATATCCTGGGCTGAATGAAAACAAATACATAGCATACTAAAATTTGCGTGAAGTAGCAAAATCGGTATTAAGAAAGAAGATTATAATGGTAAATGCCTACAATAAAAAAGACGAGAGACCTCACATAAACAACCTAAATTTACACCCCAAGGAACTAGAAACAGAGTAAACTATGCCCAAAGTAAGAAGAAGAAAGGAAATGGTAAAAATTAGATTAGAACTAAGTGAAATGGAGAATGGAAAAGTACTAGGACAAAACGGTGAAACCAAGAATTGATTTTTTGAAAAATCAATGAAATGGACAAACGTAAGTTAGGAAAAATACGTGAAGACTCTAATCAGAAATGAAAGGAGATACTACAACTGATGCCACAGAAATGAAAAGGACAATAAGACTACCATGAACAATGATACACCAAGAAAAAGTCAACAGCTTGGATAACCTAGAAAAGATTGATAAATTTCTGGAAATATACAACCTATCTCGACTGAGTCATGAAGAAACAGAAACCTGGAACAAATGTGTAACTATTATTAAGGGAGTCAATAATTAATCATACATCTTCCAACAAAGAAATACACAGGATCAGATGGATTTACTGTTGTATTCTACCAAACATTTAAAGAAGAATTAATGCAAATTCTTCTCAACCTAACACTTTCAAATTCATTGTTTGAGGCCATCATTACTGTGATATCAAAGCCAGATGACACTACAAGAAAAGAAAAATACAGGCCAATATCATTGATCAATATAAATGCAAATTTCTCAACAAAATACTAGCAAACTGAATTCAGCAGCATATTAAATGGATAATGTATGATGATCTAGTGGGATTTATCTCTCAGATGCAAGGGTTCTACATAGCAAGATAGATCAACTGATACACCACATTAACAGAAGAATGGATGCAAGGTATATCATCACCTCAACAGATGTAGCAAAAGCATTTGACAAATTTCAATACATTTCATGATAAAAACATTCAACAAAATAGGAATAAAGAAAAATTACTTCAACATGATGAAGACCATATATAAATGGTTCTTATATAACATCATACTCAATGGTGAAAAACAGAAACTTTTTTTTTCCTAAGATCAGGAGCAAGGCAAAAGGTGCCACTGTCACCACATTTATTCAACAAGGTAATAGAATTCCTAGCTAGAGCAATTAGACAAGAAAGAGAAGTAGAAGGCATCAATATCTGAAGGGAAGAAGTAAAATTATCTCCATTTGCTGATGACATCATTTTAAATGTAGAAAACCCTAAAGATTCTACCCAAACACAAAAAGTTAGAATAAACAAATTCCGCAAAATTGCACAATACAAAATCAACATGCAAAAATCAGTTGTATTTCTATACACTAATAATAAACAATTGCAAAATAAAATTAAGAAAATAGTATCATTTCCTATTGCATCAAACAAAAACACAAAATATTTAGGAATATATTTAACCAAGTAGGTAAAATATTTGTTCACTGAAAACTAGAAAACACTGAAGAAATTAATTTCAGATAAATGGAATGGCATTCTGTTTTTATAGATTGAAAGACTTAATATTGTTAAAAATTCCCATACTATCTAATCTACAGATTCAATGTAATCTCTATCAAAATCCCAGTGGCTTTTCTTTTTCAGAAATAGGAAAACCAATGCTAAAATTCATATGAAAACACAAAGAACCTTATATAGTTAAAACAATCTTAACATGAAAGAACAAAGCCAGACTTGCTTCAAAATACACTACAAAGCTACAATAATCCAAATAATATGGTACCGGCACATAGGCAAACATATAGGCACATGGAACAAAAAGAGATCCAGGAAATAAATTGATGTTTATACAATAAAATGGTCTTTCACAAGGGTGCCAAGTTTACATAATGCAAAAATGATTTTCATCACTTTCAACAAACAATGCTACAAAAATAATGAAATTTTACCGTTAATTCACCATAAACAAAAATCAATTCATAATGGATTAGAGACTTAAATCTAAGATCTGAAGCTATAAAACTTTTAGAATAAAACAGAGGGAAAAACCTTTATGACAGTGGTCCTGACAATGATTTCTGGATATGAGACCCAAAGAGCAGGCAATGAAAGCAAATACAGGTAAGTAGAGCTACATCTAACTAAAAAGTTTACACATAGAAAAGAAACAACAGGCCGGGCGCGGTGGCTCACGCCTGTAATCCCAGCACTTTGGGAGGCCGAGGCGGGTGGATCACGAGGTCAAGAGATCAAGACCATCCTGGTCAACATGGTGAAACCCCGTCTCTACTAAAACTACAAAAAATTAGCTGGGCATGGTGGCGTGTGCCTGTAATCCCAGCTACTCAGGAGGCTGAGGCAGGAGAAAACTCTGTCTCAAAAAAAAAAAAAAAAAAAAAAGAAAGAAACAACAGAGTGAAAAGGCAATCTACAGCATGAGAAAAATATCTATAAACTATATACTTGATAAGGGGTTAATGGCCAAAATATATAAAAAATATGTAGCAAAAATAATAAAAATAAAAATAAATAAGCCAATTTTAATAAGACAAATGTCTATTCAATAATAGACATTTCTCCAAAGAAGACATACACTGACCAATAGATACATGAGAAGAATCTCAATGTCACTAATCAGAAAAAGACAAATGAAAACGATAACCACAACCTCATAGCTTTAAGGATGGTTATTATCAGAAAAAAAACACCCCACAAACCTAAAAGATAACAAGTGTTAGTAAGGTTGTGGAGACATTGGAACCTTTATGCATTTTTGATGGGAATGTAAAAAGGTGCAGCCACTTATGGAAAAAGTGTGGAGGTTCCTTAAAAAGTTAGAAACAGGCTACCATAGGATTCAGTAATCCTACGTCCGAGTTTTTATTCAAAAGAATTGAAAACAAGGTCTTGAAGAAATCTTTTCACTTCCATGTTCATGGCAGCATTATTCACAATAGTCAAAACAGGGAAACAACCTAACTATCCATTGACAGATAAATGGATAAAGAAAATGTGATACATGCATACAATACACTATTATTCCACCCTAAAAAAGAAGGAAATTCTGTCATATGCTCCAACATGAATGAACCTTGAAAACATTATGCTATGTGAAGTAAGACAATCACAAAAGGACAAATACTGCATGGTTACCACTTATATGAGGTTATCTAAAGTAGCTAAGCTCATAGAAGCAGAAAATAGGATGGTGTTCCAGGGGCTGGAAAGAGAGGGGAATAGGAAGTTGCTGTTTAATGAATATAGAATTCTAGTCACACATGATTAAAAAAAAAAAAAAAAAAAAAAAAAACCCGGAAAAATCTGTAAAAAAAAAAAAAAAATAAATAAAAAAAACGCCACAAAAACGAAAGAGTGTATT
>NW_022437032.1:1295892-1298266 GCF_009761245.1 Sapajus apella
ACACACACACACACACACACACACACACACGCACACACTTGTAGGCAGCAAACGATATCCAGAATTTTAAAATATTATTTTCTATCCATTGTATTTTTTTCTTGTTAATTTCTATTCATGGCAAATAATACTGTTCTTGTATTAATGGTAATATGGTAATAATAAAGTTTTCTCTTTTTTTTTTTTTTTTTTTTTTGAGATGGCGTTTCACTCTTGTTACCCAGGCTGGAGTGCAATGGCGCGATCTCGGCTCACTGCAACCTCCGCCTCCTGGGTTCAGGCAAATCTCCTGCCTCAACCTCCTGAGTAGCTGAAATTACAGGCACACGCCACCATGCCCAGCTAATATTTTGTATTTTTAGTAGAGACGGGTTTTCACCATGTTGACCGGGATGGTCTCGATCTCTTGACCTCGTGATCCACCCGCCTCGGCCTCCCAAAGTGCTGGGATTACAGGCTTGAGCCACCGCGCCCGGCTAAAGTTTTCTCTTACTGTAAATTTATTTAAACAAAAACCAAGCTGATTTAAAACAAAATATAAATAAGACTAAAGGTGATAGTCATTATGGCAAAAATAATAAATAAATGACAAATGACCAAAAGTCAGGAAAGATACTGTTAACTGTTGTTATGAAATTGACTTTCTTATCGTTTAATTTCCTGCCGAGTCAAGGTACAACAGATAAATAACATCATATAATTACCTAGAAGAAGTCTCTGTTGCTTAGCAGAGGCATGACAATAGATTTTAACAGAAACTGGGTGACAATCTGGTTCCCATTTGATATCTTAAAGACCATCTATCTCAATGGGGCCATTTGTTTTCCTTGTGCTTTTTCGTCCATTTCACAACTGTATTTTGCAAGCAACAGAGAAAATAAAGCATTTCAAGCTCCATGACTGAAACCCGAAATATGTCTGAGAATTATGATTTAAAGGACAAAACGGCTGTTACAAAGAAAGGTCTAAAGGAGATGCAGTTATAAATTTTCATTATTAACGGACAGAGTTCTGATAACAGAAAAGAAAGGTAAGTCAAATTTTATTATTAAAAATGATGTGTAAATGGTTATTCATTTGTAGCTATCCTTGTATATGATCTTTTTGCCAAAACAACAGCAGACCAAGTTAGAAAACCAAAATAACTTCTGTGTATTTTCTGGGCTGTTACCTGTCTGGTAATTCTTTCAATTTAATCATTTGACTCTTCTCAATTTCTCAACTTTCTTTTCTTTTTTCAGGATATATTTAGGCTTACTGGCTCTAGAGTTCTTTCTCTTGAAATGGAACTAAAATTTGTAGCTATCAAAGAAGACCAGAAGGGTCTATATGGCTTACTAAAAATGTCAACATTAGGACCTTTGAAATACTTGAATTTCTCCAAAATTCGGGCATTTGATTTCAAAATCCCAGATTAACTTTATATTTAATCTGATTTTGGACATCCTGAAGTAATTCCTTACAGAAATTATCATAAACTACCTAGGAATTCACATAAGATAATGGTAAAAGATAAAGAACTTTGAATGGGAGGTATTTAATGCATGAAGTAAATGCATGATCCAACTTGTGATCATGGAGGTTGGAAAAGATTCAGTAAAGATAAAGCTTGGCAAAAATGATTCTCTCCCCAGTATTCAAGGGTATTTAATTCTGCAGCTCACAGAAACCTTCATTTTCTGTCCTTGATTGAGTTATTTATCAAGAATCATTCATTCCCTCTCAGCTCTTGCAACTGCTTCCTATGACTTTAGACTTGTCCATGCAACTTGCTTTGGCCAATAGAATGTGAACTAACATGCCTTAAGTACACGTAATTAGATCAGTCTCTCCCTCCATGAGTTTCAACTTTCCACCATGAGAACAACATTGCCCTCCTTCCTGGATTTCTGAACAGACAGGTGAATCTCAGCTGAGTTGAACTAATCCAGGTGTATTCAGTACACTCACAGCCAATCAATCCAGACCCTTCATGTAACAAGAGCGAGAGACAAAGATGTGTTGCTGTAAACTGTTAAGATGTTGGAATTATTGCCATGGCAGACATTGGCTAATACACCCTCTGTTTGATTTACTTTGGGTCTAGGAATTTCAGAGTTTAATCTCAAATCTCATTGTGTGAACAATATTGCTTCTCATATGCAGATTTCCTAGCCAAATATCTAATATCAGGAAAGTCTACTAGAACATTGGCTATCAGTTTTATTTTAGCAGTTGGATCATGTTTTCTTTTTTTTTTTCCCCATTTATTTATTTTATTGCATTTTAGGTTTTGGGGTACATGTGAAGAACATGCAAAATTGTTGCATAGGAACACACGTGGCAGTGTGATTTGCTGCCTTCCTCCCCATCACCTACATCTGGCATTTCTCCC
>NW_022437032.1:1303266-1319971 GCF_009761245.1 Sapajus apella
TTAAAGTGATACTAAATCCTTCGGATGATATGACATCCTTGGTAAACGATTATTAAGTCCATTATAAGTATCAATGAAGTGAAAATCAAAGAAGTAACTTAAGTATAATTTCACAGAAAGGAGGGGATGGAGCCACACTCATATCTAGAACTTCTGGCTTCTAAACCAAGTATGATTTTCCTAATACTACTCTCGATAGCATGTGTTTTTTAAAGATCAAATAACATAATATGAATGAATACATGAAAGGCTGAGTAAATGAGCAAGTGAATAAAATTAAAGATGCAAAAGGTCCTAGGGAAATATGTGAAAGGATATTTCTGCAAATCATAAACTGTATCTTTCAAAGCACATCACTTGGAAGTAGGAAAAAAATGCAAATCTCAATTTCTAAGTAAAAATATTTTGTCAATTCAAAAGAAGGCAGTCCGAACTAAACTCATATTTCCTACTTGGACTTTAAGATGTGTAAGAAAACTCAGCTTTTCAAAACCACTTGCTTTTCTGTGGGTATATGCAGCACCATGATTTAAAGCCCAGGCAGGCTACCACGCAAATGAAATTTAAGATACACAGCATAGATATCTACACGTCAGGTCCTATGGCAAAGCACAAATAGTAAAGAACAGAAATCTCAAGACTGCAGTTCAGTGAATCTTCATTTGTGTACACAATTGTGTAGTCACCATACAGAGCAACATATAAAAACAATTTCAGTCAATTCTGCCCGTCCTGGTCATTACTGCCCACATATAAAGCTACCACGCTGATCTCTATCACCATTGATTAGTTGTTTCTTTCAAAAACTTCATATAAATGGAATCATATCATATTTTTTTGTGTCTGGATTCATTCATCCGATATCATGTCTGTGAGATTCATCCATGCAGTTGAAGTTATAAGAAGTTTTGGCTTCTGTACAATAGTCCATTATGTGAATGACCATTTTATTTATTTAAAATTTGTCTTAAATTTTTGTTTGCTTTCACTTTATATGTATCTCTTATAGAAACGTATAACTGAGTTTAAGAAATAGAAAGTTGAATTATTATATTTTTATCCAATCTAAGGCATTGTCTTTTGACATAGATGTTGTCAATTTAAATTAATTATTATGACTGACATTTTGGGAATACTCTCAGACCTCTTTTATTCTTCCTAATTATTTTAATGCTTCTTTAAAAAAGCAAAGATATTCTTTGTTTTCTGCCTCTGTTCTTTTCTCCAAGAATTCTGTGTTCATTATTTTTTTCCAAAATTTTATTTTTAAGATTTTCAAATACAGAAAAACTAAAATAATAATGCAACAAACACTAATGTAACATCTACTTAGGATGAACAATTATCAACGTTTGCTACTTTTATTTTTTGATTATCCTCTCTTTACATATAAATGTAATAAGTGTTTGTGTGCAGGTGTGTGCTCATAGATGTGCATATACTTGCTTTCGGTTAAATGATTTGAAAGTAAATTATAGGCATTAATATAATTTATCTTTACAACTCCAGCAAATATTTTTTTCGCATAATGTGGTTGTCTTGTAATCCCAGCACTTTGGGAGGCCAATGTGGGTGGATCATTTGAGGTCAGGAGTTTGCATCCAGCTTGGCCAACATGGTGAAACCTCATCTCTACCAAAAATACAAAAATTAGTCAGGCGTAGTGCTGGGCACCTGTAGTCCCAGTTACTCAGGAGGCTGAGGCAGGAGAATCACTTGAACCCAGGAAGTGGAGACTGCAGTGAGCTGAGATAGTGCCACTGCACTCTAGCCTGGGTAACAGAACGAGACTCTGTCTCAAATAAAATAAAATAAAATAAAATAAAATAAAATAAAATAACAGGGTTCTCTCACATTACTTAAAAGCCATTTACACAACTAAGAAAATAGGCAATAGTTCCTTGTATATTTCACTTCCATCCCATATCCAAAGTTCCCTAAAAGTCCGCAAAAGGTTTTTTAGAGCCATGTTCATCCCTGTCCACCCTCAATCCAATCCAGAATCCCATGAGAATTCATGCCTTGCATTTCTTTGTATCTCTGAGTCACTTTTAAGAAGAGTTCACATTTTGTAAATGATTCCTGCCTGTTGAAAAGATCGTGTCAGTTTTCTTGGGGAATGTTCTATGTTCTAGATAAGTCTGTTTTCCCCCAGTGCCCTTAATTTTTCTGTTCCCTGTGCTTCTTCTAAAATAGAAGTTACATTTAAAAGTTTGACGAGATTCAGATAAACATTTTTGTTAAGAACGCTTTGTAAGTGACGCTGAGGACTTCACATGGCATCACATCAGAAGGCCAAGAATGCCGGAAAACCCTCCATGCAATGAGGCTCAGCTTGATCGCTTGGAGTAGCTACCATTTCTCTTTATAGTAAAATAGCAATTTTTCCTAATTGTAATTAGAGCCAGCTGATGTTTTCGTGTCACCTATTTCCTTTTTAATTTTTCCTTTCCTATTTAAGTCTTTATTCCATCTGGCATCCACTTTTAATATGGTATATATAGAAATTCAGTACTATTTTTCTCTATAGAGTTTTCCCAGCCATTTCAGCAAACAATCTTAGCATTCACCTAGGGCTCTCCTCTGCATCAAAATGCTATTCTTTTTATTCCCCCATTTGTCCACCTAAGCACACATGTCTATGATTGCCAGGTTCAAGATAAACATTGACTGAGGACATTTTTCCTATTTCTACTCCGCAATGCTTGTCACTTATTATTATTACTAGAGTCCAGAGATCCAGATTATTACTAGAGTCACTATTGTTATTCAATTTTTAAATTTCAAAAATGTGTAACTGCTGCCTTTAGTCACGTGAGCAAGTTCAACTCTTTAGAGTTTACTCTGCATGCTTAGCTGGCATCAGTGCCCACCACACAGCCCTTGCATGCACAGATATCCTCATCCTCAGTTTTTAACTTAGATGTGTCACTAGGTGCACTGCTATACACACTCAGGTAGCTTCCTCAAGAAAGGAACAGCGGCAGGCCCAGGCGCAGTGGCTCACACCTGTAATCCCAGCACTTTGGGAGTCCCAGGTGGGCAGACCTCCCAAGGTAGGGAGTTCGAGATCACCCTGACCAACATGGAGAAACCCCATCTCTACTAAAAATACAAAATTAGCCAGGCATGGTGGGACATGGCTGTAATTCCAGCTACTTGGGAGGCTGAGGCAGGAGAATCACTTGAACCCGGGAGGTGGAGGTTGTGGTGAGCCGAGATCATGCCGTTGCATTCCAGCCTGGGCAACAAGAGTGAAACTCTGTCTCAAAAAAAAAAAAAAGAAAAGAAAAGAAAAGAAAAAGGAACAGTGGCATTAACATCACATCATCATCAGTGTCTTCATGGGCATTTCAGCAGAAATAGCCAGCTGGCTGTAACCACAAGTCGGAACCATACTTATTGAGGATATGAAGAAAACCAAGCAGAGGTAGATACAGGTGTTTATCTGGTCCAATTGAGAAGGGATAAGGGTGATGCTCTGCTTCTCAGTCCTTCTGGTGGCACCTGCATTCCGTCATTAGCTGGGCCTTCAAAACCTCCCCAGTCAGCACAGCATCCTTCCTTCAACAGAGACTTGTGGCAGATGGTGAAGGCGATCCGGCTCGCCTGTCCCGGAGCAATGCAGGAAATGACAGAAGGCTACCTTGTTGGTGATGTGCTTTTTGGCTCCAGCACGTGATTATGTTGGATGGCACTGCCTGAATAATCAGTCCGAACAAACTTTGATTCTCTCTTCTCAAGATATATTCCAACTGCATGTGTTCTTCCCACAGACTCTGAGTTCCTCTGAAACAAATGGCTCTCTGCATAGTTGGAAAAAGTAAAGCTGCACACTGAAGTTCTGCTTATCCAGTGGACAGCTCTTTGGAACTTTTGGAAAGCTCCTATATGCTTCTCTGCAAAAATGGCCTTATTGTGATGCTGGAAGTCATTTTGCGGAAGAGAAACACCTACTGAAATAAAGTCAACACACAACTGATTTTATTAACGTAAGGGCCCGACTTTATCTTTAAAGCCCCACTGAAATCCATCTCACTTGTGTGGTCTTTTTCTGTCGCTCCCAGCAAGCACTCTCCCTGCTCTGGGCTTTGCACTTGCCCTTCTTTCACCTGGAAACACTTCGTCGCGACGCCATTGGCTCACTCTCACCCTGCAGTCAGTGACTTGCATATTACCGTCTCAATGAGACCATTCTTGATTATTCTACTTAAAACTACAACCCTCCCCTTCCATATTTCCTATCCTCTACTCCTGCTTTGGCACCAATACACTATATATTTTGCTTATATGTATTCCTTTCTGTCTCCCTCTATTCCCCAGTGGAGTAGGATCAGGGCTTCATCTGCCACCATATCCCCAGTGCTTTGTACGGGGTAGACCCTCAGTAAGTGCTTGTTAAATTCAAGTTGTGCTTCCAGAGGTGAATACTGGCAACACCCCCACTGTAACAGCAGAAAGGCTGAGAGGCACAGTGATGTCATTAACATGTCCAGGGTTGGACGGTTCCCAACCAGAGGGCTGAGGCAGGTGAACTCCAGAGAATGATCATTTAGACCAAGTCTGCACAAGTACAGCAGAATCACACAAAGGGAAAGATCCAATAATCTGATCTATAAGGCTCCCAAAGGTTCCAAGACCTACAAAAAAAGGGAGCTCCCTGCCTTGCTTCTGGGCCATTTATAGAACATTAAAGGAAAGACTATGATAGCATGATAACCATAATAATGGCAGTGGCTGACATTCATTTGGTTCTTAATTATATGCCAGGTATCAAGTTCTAAACACTTCACATCAATCACGTCATTTAATTTTTTTTTTCCAATCTTCTAATGGGCTGGCACTACGTGTTCCCATTGTACATATGGGAATGTTGAGACAAAGAGGTTAATTTGTTCATACAGTTGGCAAATAGCAGAAATAGTAATTCAAACACAGAAAATTGAACAACTCTTTACTAAACCAACACATGAGTACAGGGAAAAAGAGCAGAGAGGCCATCACTTCTGAGTTAGGCCTTGTTAGTCCTAAGGTAAGTCTTGAAGGATCAGCATGGGTTTATGAGGGAAAGAAACCAAAGATGAGTTTCCAGGCAAAAGAACCTACACGTGCAGAATCATAAGAAGGCAGGGTTTGGTATGATGAAAACGTAGGGAAGAGTGATGGGAAGAAGGCGGCACTGGGAAACCAATGAGCATGAGGCTGGAGCAGGCGGACCAGAGCTAGACCCTTAAGGGCCTGGTGCATGAACGCAGGAGTTTAGGGTGAACCGTAACATCTGAAGAGCACAGATTGAAAGGCTTAAGCAGGAAATGGAACAGTCATATTTATGCACTAGAAAGATGATTCCATAGGCCACTGGTCCTCAGTCTGGGGAAGATTTTGCCCACCCCCTTCCCCAGAGATATTTGGCAATGTCTAAAGACATTTTTGGCTGTCAGAATTGAGAAGATGCTACTGGCGAGGAGGAAAAATGGCAATTAATTTAAAATAGGTAATAAGCTTTAAGACTAGGCCACACAAATAATTACAAAGAACAGAGAAGCAAGTAAACCACCCCTCCCAGCGTAAAATGGCCTGCAGTTAGCTAAAGTAGACCCAGCATAGCCTCCTCCCTCCAAGATAAGGCACCCAAGCATATCTCTCTACCTGCAGCCCACAAGCATATTTCTGTAAAGATCTGTTTTCTTTCCCAGCTGCCAGTCGTGTAAACGAGATACCGCGTAGAGAGTGTATATATTCTCCAGGTTGTAAAACGCATCACAAGTCAATGACTAACTGTCTTTGTTTAAACCCATTTTTTCCCCGCCTTATCTTTCCGCACCAAAATTTATATAAGCAAGGTATGTTCCTTCGTGCAGGGCTGGCGGCCATACGGACGGCAAGGCCACTGTCAGCTGGAGCTCCAATAAAGAGATACTGTTGGATCTCTCGGTCTCTCTGTTCTTCTCGGCTCAAATTTCTGTAACACTGGCATCTAGTAGGTCAAGGCCAGGGATGCTGCCAAACCTCTTACAATGCACAGGACAGACTCTCACAACCAAAATGTCAACAGTGCTGATGTCATACACAGTAAAAGTGGACAATGAACAAGGTAGCTGCATCATATAACTATAAGAAGCACTATTCAAATGGAATCTCTCAGAATGACACCTCCTGGATTTGAGGTTGTCCAGCTGGCCTGGCCACACATGTTGATCCTTAACCACGGGAAGGATGGGAACAGGACCTGAGGGCAGGAGATGAGGTCCTGAGAGCCCAGCAGACAAAACAGCAAAAAGCGATAAAGACTTTCGCCTAGGCAAGAATAAAGAGGAATAAAAAAGCAGGGAGATATTTAAGAAATAGTTAATTACTATGGAGTTCCTGGTTTCTAGTTTTCTGAGTATGAAATACACAAAGTGCTATGATTCCATCAAAGAAAAGAAATACTCAACACTCTCCTAAATTACAAATAAATCTTTATGCTATCCAATTAGGAATTTCCAAAAATGGACTGTCAAATTAATTTGTCTGTTTAAAGCCATACTCCAGATGTCTTATTCATCATAAATGATAGTATTCACGGAAAAAAATGTTTAACAGCCAACAATTAACAAAGTGGTCATACTTTAAAAGTTTAATTTGCTACCGATACAGTTTTGCATTAACAACTTGGAAAACAATTGAAAATTATACAATTCAATTTTCCAAATGGATTATTTTGTAACTAGACAGTGAAACTGTTGAAATTTATTCTGCTGTTTCAAAAAGATTAATACAACGGGTTTTTTAAAAACACATTCCCTTAAGGAACTGGTATATTCCTGTTAGAAATATGCAATTAGTCTGCATTTTGTGGGAATATTAACTATGTTTCCAGTGTGCTGCAAAGTCAAAAGCCATTTTAAAAAAATAAGATCTGAATTCCAATTTTCCCTTTCTTTTGCTGATGGTAATTTACAGATGATGATTTATTTATGTTTACCAAGTTAAAACAAGACTGCACCTAAAAGGCAGTTTTCCACCTTGCCTTTGTAGGTTGTATTCTAATTATTTTTTTCCTGTGGGACTGAATGACTTAAGTGAGCAATTCACTTTGTTTATGCAAGTTGCAAAGCTCTGCAGAAGCTTCAAATTATTTCATTCTTTTAAAAAATTAAAGTAATTATCCTACCGAAAATAAAGAGGCGCAAGCCCCTTTAACTTCTGTCAGTTGTCTTACAAAAAAAAAAAAAATAACATGAAAGTCATCCATTTCTGAGTCCACAATGCTTCTGAAGTGTTCATAAATAACCCAATTAAATTATGACAATGATTTTTATGTATGTTTAAAATTTCAGAGTACTCTAAAATACTTTTATAAGCATTTCTATTAAAAATTCCCAAAAGATTTTGTATCATGTGTTCCAAAACTTTTAACCTTTTCATATTATCTTTTCTAAAAAAGCACCAATGACTTAAATGCACAGTGCCAATGAGCAGGGAAAAGCAACCAAGAGGAACACATTCAGTTCTCATCAAAAATTATATCCACAAGACATTTTATCCACAAGCTCCTCCCAGGACCTCTGAACATAGCAGTTTAAGCAAAGGCTTTATTAAAAATGTCTTAAGAAAGAACCAGTCTAGACAGTTATATTCCGGTCCTCATATACGTGGTTTCATTCTTTCCAAAAATATCTACATGCCCTTGGTCACTTAAAATAAACCGGACTAGCACCTGTCTGAGTTATAAATGCGGATGTCTCCTTGAAGAGTGAATCTTTATTTGTACATGTGAAATAACTAAAACAATCCATTTGTGCATTGTGTCTTCCTTTAAAAATGCTGAAGTTGAAAAGTTTACATCTGAAATTTACAGAGAGAATGGAATCTGCCATGAGGAGGACTTTCATAAGCTGTCAGGGCATGTATGACTTTATATAACCTTTGTAGAGACATCGTGGCAGTAACTAGAAAAATCTTAAAGGTGCAGGATATTACCCGATAACCTCACTTCTAAAATGATTTCGTCTGCAAATATTAGTCTGAGTACACAGAAATAGATACACAAGTTCTTTACTGTAATAGAATTTGTATTAGCAGAAAATCGGAAACACTTTTGTCCATCAATTTGGGTATGCTTAAACAGATTATGGCATATTGATATTAAACAGCACCCTAGAGCTGTTACATTAAGGCAGTATAGCCATTAATTATTGACTTAGAATTATAGTCAAAATATGAGGAAAGGGGACTAATTTGTGTGATCATATAATTTATCTTATTAACCACAATATTTTGAATATGAAAGAACTGACACTATAATTTATGCAAGAACCACAGGCTCACCAAAATGTGTCCTACAGAAATGTGAATTTATGGACTACTTAAATATAACATGTATAATATGTAATGAATTACTCCATTTTTAGCTCTTAAACTAATTTATGTGTATATGAGAATATGCTTCTGTTTATGTAGTCAGAGGAAAGAGGTTGAAAACTGTACATTAAATTATTAGCATTTTTTTCTGATGGCAGGGACTAGGATCCAACATCAGATTTTTTTTTCATTTTAGTTCATACATTTCAGAATTATTTATATTTGTTACAGAAAACATGTTTTTAATGATTTAAAGAATAAGAAGTATAAAGAGAAAAACATAAATCTGGAAAAAAATTTAAACAGATGAGTAGATTTCCATCTTTTGCCAACAGAATTTCTTGAGCAATGACTGTCTTGGCTAATAATAGCCTGCGATTTCCCCCAAACTAAAACACTATTTGACAAACTTTTCACCAACTTGAGAAGACCTACCCTTTCCTTTTGGCATCATTTATGAAGAGATTATATGTGTGCTTGGATTATGTTTAAGTGTTTATGTACATATGCATACAAATGTGAAACTGGATAGATTGTATCCTAGAGATACATGCTATTAAGAAATTCATGCAAGAAACACATATGAATGGAGGAAGAATATCTATCACCAATGCGCTTCATCAGTAAAGTTTGGTTTTGTCTTGGTTTTCTTATTTCATTATGTATATTGTGTGTTTCTTAAGAATATAAGTTAACAAAGAACAAATAGTCCAATGACAGACTAAACAAATTAAACTTTTATAAACTGTTAAAAACTGGGGACTCTTCCCAAAATGCAAAGACAGTTAATCATTTCTAAAATGAGTTATACAATTGTGGGGTAGGAGAGAAAAATCATTTAAATGAGATGATTGTTTTGTCATATCATAGACCAAAAATAACTGGCTTATAAAAATTAGATACTCAATTTAAAAGACCTTAAAGTATATTACAAATTAAATGAAATAATCAGATATAAATGTCATAAAGCATAGAGGATATGAAAGCTGAACATTAGAAGATGCTGATGAAATAAAATTTTTAAATCCTTTAATAAATGGAGAATCATACCATGTTCATGAATGGACTTAACACAGAAAAGATGCTAATTTTCCCACAATTTCATCCATAGGCTTAACATAATTTTCAAAATCCCAACAAGGATTTTCAGTAGATGTGGACAAGCTTATTTTTAAGTTTTATGGAAAGGCAAAGCCACTAGATTAGCTAAAATAACTTCAAAAAAGAGAATAAAGTGAAATGAATCAGTCTACCAATATTTAAGATTATTATATAGCCACAGTAATCAAGATAATATGGTATTGACAGAGAAATAGATATATGATCAATGGGAAAGAATAAAGAATCCAGGAACAGACTCACATAAATATACTCAAATAATTTTTGGCAAAAGTAGAAAAGCAATTCAATGAGAAAAGAATTTTTTCAACAAATGATAGTGACGTAATTGGACAATCACAGGGAAAAAGAATTAAACTCAACCTACATTTCACTCTTTATACAAAAATTAAACTCAAAATGAATCATATTTAAATGTGAAACTTAAAACTATACCTTTTTTTAAGAAAAAAAAATGAAAATCTTTAGGATCTAAGTTCAGGCAAGGAGTTCTTAGACTTGATATCAAAAACATGATCACATGATCAAAAAAAGTACCAATTCATAAATTGGATCTCATCAAAATTAATACTTTTCTTCTGCAAAAGATCCTGTTAAAAGGATGTATAGAAAATTTATGCATTGGGAGAACATATTTGCAAGCACAAATCTGACACACACACACACACACACACACACACACACACACACACACACACACTGTCTCCCAAAACTCAATAGTAAAAAATGAAATTAGAAAATAACTCAATACATGAAGAGACATTTCATAGACAATATACAGAAGCATGTTCATCATCATTCACCATAAGGGAATGCAAATTAAAACCACAGCAAAGTGTCACTTTTAGAATGACTAAAATAAATTCCAGTGCTTTTGGAGGTTGAAGAGGGAGGATCATTTGAGGCCAGGAGTTCAAGTCAAGCCTGGGCAACACAGTGAGATCTCATCTCTATAAAACATTAAAAAATTAGCCAGGTGTGGTAGTGCATGCCTGTAGTCCTAGCTACTTGGTAGGCTGAGGTGAGAGGATCTCTTGAGGCCAGGCCTTCAAGGCTGCAGTGAGCCATGATTATGCCACTGTACTCCATCCTAGGTAATGGATCTTGCCTTGAAAAAACAATCAATGACTAAAATAAAAACAATGACAACATCAAATACCAAATGCTGGCGAGAATGCAGAGAAACTGGATTACTCATACATTGCTCATGGAACTGTAAAATGGTAGAGCCCCTCTGGAACACAGCTGGACAGCTTTTTACAAAACTAAACGTGCAACTACCCTATGACCCAGCAATTGCATTCTTCAGAATTTATCCCAGAAATGGAGAGGATGGGGGGCAACTTATGTTCATTCAACATGAACTTGAATATTCATGCCAGTTTTATTTGTAATGATGAGAAACTAAAAACTGCCCAGATGTTCCTCAATGGATGAATGTATGCAAACTCTGGTGATACATTCCATGGATTACTACTTAGCAATAAAAGGGAATGGACTATTGATATGCACAACAACTTGGATACATCCCAACGGATTTAGGTTGCATGAAGAAGGCCAATCCCAAACGATTACATATTCTTGAAAAGAAAAAAAAAATGAAAGAAATGGGAAACAGATTAGTGCCTGCTGGGGTGGGAAGACTGGAGGATGTGATTACAAAAGGGCAACACAAAGTCCTTTTGCTGTTGGAAATGTTCAGCATCTTAATGTGGTGGTGGATACAAGAATCTACAGGTGACAACACGCAGACAGTAAGCTTCTTGGAGCTTACAGTACACTAGCAGTAAACAAATGTACAAGTAGATGACTTTTTTCTTTAAGAGACAAGAGTCTTGCTATGTTGCTCACACTGCTCTCAAACTCCTGGGCTCAAGTGATCCTCCCACCCTAGCCTCCGAAAATGCTGAGATCCCAGGCGTGAGCCACTATGCCTGGCCAACACAATGCTATGCACTTAATATATGGTCGTTTTTCTTGTTCACAGTTTCTGTTTTAGAGGTTTCAGGTTACCACAATCAACCATGGTCTGAAACTAGGTGAGTATGGTACAATAAGATCTTTTCAGAGAGAGAAGCCACATTCCTATAACTTTTCTTACAGTATATCATTATAATTGTTCCATTTTATTATTAGTTATTGTAAATCTCTTACTGTGCCTAATTTATGAATTAAACCTTATCATAGGTATGTATGTATAGGAAAAAACATAGAATATATAAGGTTGAGAGCTATACGCCGTTTCAGCCGTCCACTGGGGGTCTTGGAATGTATCCCCCAAAGTACAACACTAAAGAAATGTGACTCAGAGTAGCATAGAGTATTCAAATAAGGCCCTTTTCAGGCACTGAAATTGAGCTAATCCCTGGAGGAAGAGGAAAAAAGTGGGGGAAAAGCTTGATAGACCAAAGGAACCAAAACTGCAAAGGCTTTGGGACAGGACAAGTGAAGGGAGGTCAGCGTAGCAAAGTGACAAGTGGCATGGCAAGACGGACAAACGCGCTGGAGCAGAATCATGCAGGGCCTCGGAGCCCAGGGAACTGGCACTGTGCTTTGATATAATTCTAAGCGTGATGGGAAGCCTCAAAAAAAAAAAATCTTTCAGAAGCACAGATTTGACACCACCTTGTACTTGCATCTCACAGGTGATACCTGATCCGGTGTTTGTGACTCATGCCTCTGTAGATGTTACAACATGGGACTGACTTTCACCTTGTTTCAACCATGGTCATACTACATGGTACACGTATTTTTTTCTCTCTCTCTGATTTTGTTCTTTGTATTTTCTTTGAAACCTGTCATTCTGACATATAAAACATTCAGCTTTCCAATCACAATTAGGGTACTCTCACAGAGGAGGCATAGGCACAAATTCATCCTTGACAGTTTTAATGGTGTTATTGACCAAAATAATATTTCATGAAGAATGTGTGTATCTCCAATAAAATATTATTATAGCTGAAGTATTTGTAATGTTTTCCATCACAACGAATGTATATATATAAACTATAAATAACTGAAAAAAATAGGAGTCTAGGTCCATCGCAAATAAAGTATGATGGTAATTTTATTTGTAATTGACACATATTAAAATAGTAGACCTACTAAATACAGTGTTACATGTTGCCTCCTGGGAATATGATTGATTTCTCTTTCTATCATTAGTGCAAGGGGTAAATTAGAGATTTTTAAAAATTTAAAGGCAGCTTTCAGGCCAATGCAACCCAGAGAGAGATTCAATTTGTCCTTTGTTATATTTTTAAATTACACTTAAATATTAAAACAATTCCACTAAAAGATCTTTGCTTCCAGTTTCTCTTGAAACAATGGAATGTGTGACAAGAGTGAGCCCACATCGCCGTCAGACAAAACCTGGTATTGAGTAACGTGATAGTAAAAAAAAACCCTGACAAATAGAGGAGACAAGCAAAGGCGACAGGCAATAAGATCGTCAACAAATGACACTGATGTAAGAATCACTTTCTAACATTTATGGGGAAAGGTACAGGGGTTTAAGCATGTTATTGAATGCTCCACATAAAATAGAATACTTATTGAAAGTAATGTAATTATCAAAATTTGTAAGGAAGAAGAAAGAGTTGGTGAGATTACATAAATGAGCCAAACCATGAACGTTCTAAAGGGGAGGAATCTGTTGATGACGTTGGAAGCTAACAAAACAAGAAACAAAGTTATAAACACATCATTTAGAGTTGCAGAGGCAACTACCAGGAAAATGAACACCCGGAACAGCAATGGTGATTAAGCCTCGGGAGGCAGATTCGTTTCCTAGAATAGGGTTACAGTGACAAAGTACCACAAACTGGGTGTCTTGCCCAACAGAAATGTATGCTCTCACAGTTGAGAGGCCAGAGTCCAAAATCGAGGTGCTGGTAGGATTGGTTCCTCCTGGAGGCTGTGAGGGGAGGCCTGTTCCATGTGTCTCTCCTAGCGTCTGGTGGCTGCCGGTGGTCCTTGCCACCTTCTGCTTGTAGCTGTCTCACTCCAGTCTCTGCCTGTCTTCAGCCGGCTTTCTCCCTGTGTGTCTGTGTCTCTTTATAAGGGTACCAGCTATTGGACTGGTGTCCACCCTAATCCAATGATCTCACTGCAACTTGAATTTTTCTACAAAGATCCTACTTCCAAATAAAGTCACATCCAGAGGTACCAGCGGTTACACTTTCAGCAAATCTTTTTGGGAGGTCACAATTCAACCCACAACAGAAGGGTAGGAATAAAGCAGGCACTGCTACTTTTCATGATAAGCTCTTCAATACCATTTGATTTTTTTTTAACCTTGCGTATGTTTTAGATTGATTTTTTAAATGTAAATATGTGTACAAATGAGGCCAGGCACAGTGGCTCATGCCTGTAATTTCAGCACTTTGGGAGGCCAAGGTGGGAGGATCACTTGAGCCCATGAGTTCGAGACCAGCATTGGCAACAATAGCAAGACCCCATCTCTACAAATAATAAAAAAAATTAGCCAGGTATGGTGGTGCACGCTTGTAGTTCCAGTAACTCAGGAAGCTGAGGTGGGAGGATTGCAAAAGCCCAGGAGGTAGAGGTTGCAATGGGCCGAGATAGCACCACTGCACTCCAGCCTGGGTGGCAAAGTAAGACCCTTTCTCAAATAATAATAATTATAAATAAAATTTAAAATGTGATGTCATTATCTCTGTTATTAGAGGGTCTTCTCCATAAGGCAAAACCATGCATGTACACAGATGACAGAGAATTTGGCATGTGAGTCACATGGCCCTTTTAATTCTTAACACACCAGGGTTCCCTAACATTTATACTATGTAATACTAGTATAATTAGGACAAAAATCATTTTCTGGGAACCCTGAGGGTCTATGGAATCCAAAGCACCTACGTTGTGTGAGACACTATGCTGGGCCCCTAAGATAGATACAAAGATGAATAAAGCATGGTTTCTATCTCCAAGAAATTCAAATCCAACAGACAATGACCATGTCAGGATATTCCTGACTGTGAATAACAGAATTCCCTACCCAGAGTACACCGGATCATGAGAAAATTTTACTATATCTCTTACAGTTAGGACTCTGCTGCACATGAGACAAAATCCAACAATATAAAGGCTTAAACAAGATAGAAGTTTATTCCTCTCATATAAAAGAAATCCAGAGGTAGGTAGTCTTGGGCTGCCCTAACACAGACCAGCCCTGAACACCCAATCCAGGCTTCACCTGTTGCTGTGCTATCCTCAATCCATGGGCTTTCCAGTATCATGGGCCAAGATGGCTGATGCTCATTTTCAAATCAGTAGGAAAGAGCAAGAGACAAAGAAGGACATGTGTCTTCTGTGCTTATTCCCCTGCGGCCCAGAATCAATTGCAAAGACATATCTCGCTGCACAGGGGTCTTTACTATGGGTTGTCTTGTGTCTAACTAGAAATCAGACGTTCATTATCAAAGGAGTCAGACCCATTAAATGCATACTATAATAAATAAAGCCCTGCATTCAGTGTGACCAGTGTAACCAGGCAGAATGGGCTCAGCAGAGGAACTGCCTCAGGGAACGTCAAGAAGACTCATGGGGAGGTGAAGACAGAGCAGAGATTTTGAGGGACTAATAAATGTTTGCCACATGGACCAGAAAAGAAAAGGGGTCTCTGCAGTAGAAAGTTGCATGCAAAGCTGATGACGAATTGGATTTGGGAGGGAATATGGAAGAGAGTAAGTCAAAGACAACTCTCTGGCTTCTGCCTTGAATAACAGAATGGATTTTGATGCCGTACAATAAGCGACGGAAGCCCATAAAGAAACCAAGCTCAGGCTGGGCATGGTAGCTCATGCCTATAACCCCAGCACTTTGGGAAGCCAAGGCGTGGTGGATCTCCTCAGGTCAGGAGATCAAGACCAGCCTGGCCAACCTGGTGAAACTCTGTCTCTACTAAAAATACAAAAAATTAGGCGGGCGTGGTGGCAGATGCCTGTGATCCCAGCTTCTTGCCTCTGATCCCAGCTAGTCGGAAGGCTGAGGCAGAAGAATCGCTTGAACCCAGGAGATGGAGGTTGCAGTGAGCCAAGATTGCACCATTGTACTCTAGCCTGGGTAACAAGAGTAAAACTCCATCTCAAAAAAAAAAAAAAAAGAAAGAAAAGAAAAGAAACTAAGCTCAGGTAGGAAAGTGTTCACTCAGTTTTGAATGTGCTTCAGGAGTCTTTGGCATTCTAACACAAACTCCTACTTCCTTGACTAGAAACAGTACTTAAACTGGAAAAATCGAGTTTTTTGTACTACAGTTAACCTCTTCTATCTAATTTACCTATGCTTTAGAAACGTGGGTATAGAATTGTTTATCACCTGGAAAAAACATCAGAGTAATGATCCATAATTTACTTTTTGGAGATGGGAAGAGTCGTGTCCTCTTTGGCATAAGCTTAGGAAATTTCCAGAACATGGCATGGTGGGTAGTTTCTTGCATGAGGAGGGGATGACTCCAAAGTAAATATCTAAGTTTTGAAAGAGAGGGCTATGACATTTTATGATTTTGAAAAGAAATATTGTAGGCCAGGCACGGTTGCTTACCCCTATAATCCCAGCACTTTGGGAGCCCGAAGCAGGTGGATCACAAGGTCAGGAGTTTGAGAGCAGCTTGGACAACATGGTGAAATCCCATCTCTACTAAAAACACAAAAATTAGCCAGGCACAGTGGCGGGTGCCTGTAATCCCAACTACTTGGGAAGCTGAGGCAGAAGAATCGCTTGAACCTGGGAGGCAGAGGCTACAGTGAGCCAAGATCATGCCACTGCACTCTAGCCTGGGTGACAGAGCAAGACTGTCTCTCAAAAAAAAAAAAAAAAGAAAAGAAAAGACATATTGTAGATGGCAATGTTGGAAGAGGAAATGTTTTAGATGAGAACGAAACAGTAAAAAAGAATGAATCATTAATACAGAAAAACTAATCACACACACAAGTTGGGTAAAATTCCAGATAAATAAATTTTAGGACATTAGCTCACTGTGCAGAACCTAGAATCCTATTTTTGCAGAGAGCAAGAACAAGGTCTGACATTGAGTTTAGGAGATAGTGACCTGGTCACTATAAAGGATAGAATGACAGAACAAATAAGGCTAAATGTGTTTGGCAGAATAAAAATAATAATGGCAATTAATCCCTACAGTGAGAGAGCTGTTCACTTTTCAAATACATTCACATTAACCCTGATTTTGGTACAGTAGAAATGATCATCCCTAGTGGTTTAC
>NW_022437032.1:1320071-1336288 GCF_009761245.1 Sapajus apella
GGTTTTCACCATGTTGGCCAGGATGGTCTCGATCTCTTGACCTCGTGATCCGCCTGCCTCGGCCTCCCAAAGTGCTGAGATTACAGGCTTGAGCCACCACGCCCGGCAGTCACTCCAATTTCTTAACTGTAGGAGACTGTGAGGGGCTGCAGGGGGTTAGGCATCTCAAAGATGGGGCCGCTAATGTTGCCGTTCCCAATTTCTTTGACTACACAACATTGTTAATCATGAAAGGCTTTTTTGTACACGTTTTGGGAAACGCTAAACACACGATTTGCTGGACTTGTCCTTCTGGTCCAAGGTGAACCGAATCCCTGCAGACTCAGCCCTATGTGATGATGAGGAAGGGAAGGTGTGACTTGCCTTAGAGGCCACCTTTACACAGAAAGAGGTTGATGTGTCAGAGACATATACCATGGCAAAGCTGGGATGGGAACTCAGGCTTCCTAAATCCAGGACAGGCATACTTCCGCCACATTATTTGCCTTGGTCTCTAAAGCGGTAGATGGTCTTCCTTCCATTCAATTTCCTCTTAAGCGTTACTCATTGAAAAAGTAAAACTATGCACACAAACTTTTGGCTGGGCATGGTGGCTCACGCCTGTAATCCCAGCACTTCGGGAGGCTGAGGTGGGTGGATCACCTAACGTCGGAAGTTCAAGACCAGCCTGGGCAGCATGGTGAAAACCCAGGTGAAAACCCATCTGTACTAAAATGTACAAAAATTAGCAGGGTATGGCAGTGGGCACCTGTAATTCCAGCTACTCGGGAGGCTGAGGCAGAAGAATCGCTTGAACCCAGGAGACGGAGGTTGCAGTGAGTCAACACAGTGCCACTGCACTCCCGCCTGGGTGACAGGGTGAGACCCCATCTCAAAAAAAGAAAAAGTACAACTATGCACACAAACTTTCAATCCCTTCTAATTAGAATAAGCAACATTATTTTCTAAATGAAAACAGGGAACTGGTGTTAAACAAAAAGGTCAGGAACTATATTTAAAGTCACCAGAGCCTTACTATTGTTGCAATGACAGTTAATCAAATCCACAGCCATCTCTGACAGCTATGGGTGCTTGAGGGGTGCTTCATGGAGGAAGTAAAGAAATGAAAAATGAATTGTTCTATATATGCATTATTCATATCTTTATTTTCCAATTTTTGCAAGAATGTACCTTGAGCTACATTTTCAGTGAGGGGGTACCAAATTTTTAAGTCTACAGTCTTTTTCTTATGTTGAAACTTCTAAAAAGAGTCAGATATGCAAAACTGGCTTTTTTTTTCTTAATATCTTTAAAAATAAAATGGAAGAAGTACTGTGCTCTTATAAATGGTACAGATTTCCTACGGGAAGGATATGTCTACATGCACCACACCACCTCTATATTGATCAAACAGCATGATGTACATTTCCTCATTTCTTTTGGAAATTGATTTATTTATATTAGAATAAACTCTAAAATTTGGTCACGGTGTGCTACTTATAACCCCAGTATTTTATTATCAAGATTCATAAATTACACAGCATTTAGATGAAAAATGCATATCTCAGAATTACTCCAACTTTTTATATGCCCCAAGAGATTAATACTAAATGTATCAGATCTAAAAGAGTAGAGGATGAATCAGCTACAGGAATTCATCAAGGGCTTGGAGGCTAAATGTAGATAATTCTTCCGTTCTAATGCTTTGAACTTTGGTTAATGAATATTATAGATGAAAGAGAATGTGGCTTACTAAGTTCCCCAAAGATATTCATATTAAATTCCAAAGCCAGCAGGTAGAAGTCTGAAATAGGGCAAATTTGTCCTCAACTTCCCTTTATTCATTTTGCATTCAAGTAAGTGCTTTTTCATCCATTTTAGTTTTATATTTGTCTGTCCTAAAACATCCAAATCCTGTTTTTTTTCTGTCTCCATCACTGCCCATCCTATTTTCTCCAAATCAAAATTCCTTTTCCTGGTTTCAGACGCCTCAAATGCAGATTTCTCCTGTTAAGCTAAATAAAAGTATGACACATAGACATCTGTATGGATTCCATTGCCTCTATTGATAACATGTCTTGCTTTTTAGCCCATACTTTTAAAAGTATTCACTGGCCAGGCATGGTGGCTCACACCTGTAATCCCAGCATTTTGGGAAGCTGAGGTGGGCAGATCACCTGAGGTCAGGAGTTCAAGACCAACATGATGAAACCTCGTCTCTGCTAAAAACATAAAAATTAGCCTGGCGTGGTGGCAGGCACTTGTAATCCCAGCTACTTAAGAGGCTGAGGCAGGAGAATCGCTTGAACCCGGGAGGCGGAGGTTGCAGTGAGCCAAGATCCCACCATTGCAGTCCAGACTGGTGGACAACAGTGAGACTAAGTCTCAAAAAAAAAAAAGTGTCTTAAACTTTGTGTTTGATTCTAGCAACTAATAGTGAATCATGTCCCCTGTCCCCCCGCACTCAAAAAAAAGATCCCTGTAGACCTTAGTTTATGTGGGGGAAAGGAGAAGACAATAGGAAACAACCAAGCATGTTATGTTATGATGCCCCCTAAGAAGAGCAATAAGAGGGATGTGGAAGGAGTGAGTAGGTTGGTTCCATTTCCAACAAGGGAGTCAAGAAATGGTCACACTTAGAAGAGGAATTTGAGCAATGCCCTGAACAAAGTAAGGCAGCAAGCTCTAAGGGTAACTGAGGGAGAGCATTCCAGGAAGAGGGAAGAGAAGGTATAAAGGGCAAGAGGCGCTTGGCATCTTCTAAGGAAAGAGAGGAGCCTGGGGCACCTAGAACAGAGGAAGGTGGGATTCAGGAAACTCAAAGATGAGGTTAAAAGGGCAACAGGAAATCAAATCAATCCCATAGACCAGGGACCCTGCGATTACATGATTTGATGGGTACTGACCAGTACTGGTCTGTGGCCTGTTGGGAACCAAGCCACATAGCAGGAGGTGAGCAAGCATTTCCACCTGAGCCCTGCCTCCTGATTCTCAGAGGAGTATGAACGCTCCTGTGAACTGTGCATGCTAGGGATCTAGGTTGTGTGCTCCTTATGAGAAGCTAATGCCTGATCATTTGAGGTGGAACAGTTTCATCCCGAAACCAATCCCACCCCAAACCCCATCTGTGGAAAAATTGTCTTCCACAAAACTGGTCCAGTGCCAAAAAGGTTGGGGACCATTGGCGTAGACCATTATAAGACCTTGGCTGAGGATGTTGCAGCAAAGAATATCGTGATGCGATACAAGTGGCTTGAACACACGCTACAGGCCCAAGAATTCGACAGCCCACTGCCTAGGGCCCCAGTGGTGGCAGGACAGGCTGTGAGCTGTCTTCAGAGTCTCCACACATTTTGAGCATAGAGCCAATACCATTTGCTGATGGATAGGATTTGAGGAGTTCTTATATTCCTTCCTTATCTTCTTTCTTCTCTTAGGTATATATAGGTCTGTCAGTAAAACATAGCTTATTTCTTATTTTGTCTACATTCAGAAAGGTTGGCATATGGAATTGTGAAGAATCAGATATTTCCAGACATCTATGGAACTCTACCAAAACAAAAAAGACCAATGGCCCTACACGGTGACCAGACAGTGCAGGGGCTTGGGGTGAATTCCAAAGTTACAGACCGGCTAAGGTTCTCAAGGGAAGACCTGATGTGGAACTGTAATTTCTGGCCACCTAAAGCTCTGTCTGTGTCTAGACAACAAGCCAAACATATTCCTGAGTATTTTGATTCTCTTTTTAAGAAATAGCTGTTTGAGCAAAAATAAAGCAAGTCATCCCCATAGCATTGTTCACCATCTTGTTATTACGTAAAATACTGGGTATATGAGGGATAAGTGGGACATGATACATCTGGTTCAAAATGACTGGATACAAATAGTTTGGAGTGTTACAGAAGTGGAGAATTTGGCTCGAGATTATTTGCAGGGTTCAGAGTTATGCCATCACGGGCTTCATGATCACTGTATGTAAATAATACATTTGTAATTCAACAACTCCTCCTTGAGAGAAAAACATATATATTTGAATCGTGTCATTTCATATTTGGTCTATGAAAGATAAATGGTAGAGAAAGTCTGGACTCAAAAAGGTATAAGTGGGTTCTCCTTTGGAGAGAAAGAAGGCTAGGAGTGGGAGAAGCTTCATGGGGTGACGGGGAAATGAAATGCATGGAGGATGCCATGCCTGACTCCTTCTCTACCTGTCCCAAAAGCTTGTTTTGTGCTTATTTTTCCCTTATGTACATGCAGATGTACCTATAAAGTATGGCACAGTCCTTATTTCTCTAATTTGAGAAGAAATGCAGCCTCCTTTACCATTTTCATCATCATATAAACCAAGGTGTCAACATAGACCCTTTGTAAGATGTCGAAAAGTCACTACTTTTGGTGAATTTGCACAAAAGGAAAAACTGTTCACTTCCCCCACCTCGCCAAGTTTCTGTTCTAATAGATCGACTGGTTTCACATACAATTTTAAATGGCAAAGAAGGCTGGCCCCAGTAAATTCTCACCAAATGAGGCTTAAAGACTCTTCAAGATGGGAAGCCAGAATTAAAATGTTCTATCATAAAAATAAGCATAGTTCCCTCACAGACAAAAGAGTAGTATTTTCTCCATATGAAAATAACCAGAGCCTCAGAAGAGTGTTAACCATGTGCTTTCACACGTTTTCATGAAAAAAGAAAATACATAGGCTGCGTGTTAACAAGGACCATGAAAAATATATTGCCATGTAGAAGGAAATACTTAGCTAATTTGTGAATCTAAGTGGTAAGTAAATCTTGCACTTACCTTAATGAGTTTTAACACACAGTGACTATTTTTAGTGAGGAAGTCTCACTACTACTAAGAAAATTTAGTCATCTAACTAAAAGAAACCAACAAATGGGTCGAACTTCTTCCTTGTCCACAGTTACCTGTTTTCTGCTCCTTCCCCTCCCTCCTCTCTCCCCAGATTCCCCAAGCATTGAATGAGTGCCTTTCTACATCAGGCAGAGTCCCAGATACAGTGAGATCTAGTCCTTATCTTCCTGGGGCTTCAGCGTAGGGAGTATAACAACATGGAAGTCCCATAGAAGAGATTGGAAAACAAGAATAGCAACAGCAAATACCAAGAAACCAGAAGAGTCCCTTTACATTAGTCAATTACTTTCAACAATTAGCAAGCAGATGTTATTTTAAGGGTATTCTGTCCTTAGAAAAGGTATTGCTTGCACCTTTGTTAAATAATTTAGGCAAGTTTTCAGACTCAATAATTCCAATTGCCTCCCTATAAATAGATCTCTGGAAGGCCACAGCAATGGAGTCTTACCTTATGATAACACCTGAAATATGCAGCACGTTCATCAGAAAATTTCTCCAGTCTTTTTGGACCTTTGCTTGAAGCTTTCTTGAATACTAACCAGCATCGTTGATAAATCTGGAAGGAAATACAAAGACTGAGCTTGGCATCTCCACTGACTGACATTTGCATTTAAATGTTTTCTTTCTGATGTTTTCACCTGTGAAATATTTGCAAGGCAGAAATGTGATGTTGCTTTGGGAAAATAAAGTTTTAAAAAATCAAAATTGTTTCCACAATGGGCATATTATATGTCATTCAGACAATTACTGGAATCAAAAGAAAATCAGTATTTGAAGATAAATTTCTTCATGCTTTGATAGAAATATCACTGGCATATTTCAGAAAAAGTCCCAGAGATAAAAATCCCAAATAAGTACAAATAAAACAGACATTCAAGGCACATGTTAGAATTTCAAATGCAATTAAATCTGAAAACCATGGGCTTGGTCTGTGCTAAAGATCTCACTGCCCATCCTAGAACCTGACAGCTCAGGGTTATCATCATGTGATATTCCTCATAATGGATGGTGAAGAGTTGGACCAGACACTAAACTAACTAGCTAATGATTGGCTGATTAACACCAACCAGATTCTTGCTTAGAATATCCAACCCAGAGACTCGAAGCTTACTTCCAGAGGTGCAGACCAAATTGAAAGGTCAGTGCTGGTAGGTTTAAACAGAGGTTGTTGGCCATGTTGAATCACTTGCAGGACAGTTAAACAGTGCAACCTGCTACAGGGAACTAGATCATTTCTACTCTAGGTAAAAGAGACATTTTAGTTCTTTGCCATTTTTCAATTCCTAATATTAAGATCTAGCCTTTCCTCTGGGTTTCTTGGAAATCATCTGTACCCCCAGGAACCCATCACCATCAACATCACTGCAACTTTTAATTAAGCTAGTTTGAATGGGGGTCTTCAAAACTACCTTGAAGAAAATAACTAGTAAAAAGTATACTAGTACATTAAAATATTAATAATGCCAAAGACAGAAAATGTAAAGAGCTAATGAACAGATGAAAAACGATGTTCTCCAAAAGCAAAATAAAATGAGGCGTTTTAAACCTAAAAATTAATGACTATAAAATAGTAGTAATATTTACTGATGGCAAATGTTTGAGTGATAATATTATGCTCCACTGATGATCTGTAAAGGCCATTTGACAATAAATAACCTTAAAAAAATAGAAATCTATCCTAAGGAAAAATCCCCAAATGCGTCGAACAATACAAAATGAATTCCACTTTCAAGTGTAGATGGGTGGATGCTCTTCAGTCACAATTATCCTTGATCCATAAATCACCTTGAATTACCACACATATGTAATTTTGTAAATTTTCTATATTTGACCCATAAATAAATTTTATGTACTAGAAAGTTTAAGAACCTCTGAGCTAGTAAGAAGAAACAAAACAAAGTCTACATAAAATATTTGGTTCCTCAAACCAGTCAATTTAAAAACCTCTTATAATTATATCATATCTGGCAAATGGGTGAGGAATTCAAATTTACTACTTGTCTGCAATGTTTAATATATTCCATTTTTCTCTTCTGTCTCAGAAACTTGAACATAAATTAACTACTTTGTTCAGGGTGAAAAAATGAAATCCACTCTACTCTGAAGTTTAGCTCTAAATAAAAGGGTAAGATACATGTCTGATGCCACCGAATGTACAAAAAATGTTAGCAGTATTATTTACAATAAAAAAATTAGAAATTACTCACATTTCAACAATAAGGAGTGACAAAGTAAATTATAACACTTCTATGATATATAATGTAATATATTTACTTATCTATAGAGTAACAGTAGTTATTTATATGTAGTAAATATGGTACACATATAGTAAATATGTAGTACATTTGACGATATGTAGAATATATATATAATAAATATTATCCATCTGTAAGATAACATACATAATTATTTTACAAAAAAATAGTGGCCAGGCACAGTGGTTCACGCCTGTAATCCCAGTACTTTGGGAGGCCAAGGAAGGCAGATCACGAGGTCAGGAGATCAAAACCAGCCTGGCCAACATGGTGAAACCCTTTCTCTACTAAAAATACAAAAAAATTAGCTGGATGTGGTAGTACACGCCTGTAGTCCCAGCTACTTGGGAGGCTGAGGCAGGAGAATTGCTTGAACCCAGGAGGCATAGATTGCACTGAGTGGAGATCACGCCACTGCACTACAGCCTGGGAAACAGTTCAAGACTCTGTCGCGAAAAAAATAGTAATATGGACAATATACATAATATTTATATGGTAAATTATACTGCATCTATAATGCATATGTCATCTATCTGTAGGATAACATAGGTGGTTAATCTGAAACAAATTTCAGAAGGAATTTCCAAGGACACGGGAAAGTGTTTATATTATGTTATTGTCGGGAGAGGTGAAGCAGAATATAAAATTTCTGGGTCATAATCTCCACTATACTAAAAATGCATGGGAAAAGACCAAAAAAAAAAAAAAACCCCAAAAATGTAGCCATGTTTTCTCTGGATCATGAGAATAGGTTTTGGGTTTTGTTTGTTAGTTTAATAAAAGTTAATAATGTATGGCTGGGCATGGTGGCTCACACCTGTAATCCCAGCACTTTGGGAGGCTGAAATGGGTGGATCACTTGAGGTCAGGAGTTCGAGACTAGCCTGGCCAATGTGACGAAACCCCATCTCTACTAAAAATGTAAAAATTAGCTGGGATGGTGGCACATGCCTGTAATCCCAGCTACTCGGGATGCTGAGGCATGAGAATCACTTGAACCCGGGAAGCAGAGGCTGCAGTGAGCCAAGATCATGCCACTGAACTCCAGCCTGGAGGCAGAGAGAGACTCTACCTAAATAAATAAATAAATAAACCACAAAACCCTGTAAATGAAAAAGGAGTCTGTTATTTCTTAAATACCCAGAGGTGTTAGTATACTCAATTCTATTGGTTTTCATCCTGCACAGTTATTAAATCCACCAAGCAATATAAAAAAAAAATGGAGACAAAGGTGGAACAGTAATTCAGCAGATGAAAAGCAACCTTTCAGTGCACAGTACTGAGGCAACTGGACATCCACTGGGGGGGAAACAAATTTAAAAACTGTTGACTTAAACATTAAAACATCCACCTTATACAAACATTAGCTAAAAAATAGACAAATATCAAATAAAATGGTAAAACTTTCAGGGAAAAAAAAGAAAATGCATGGGCTCACAGTCTGGATAGAGTGCTTAGACCTGTTACCAAAAGCACAATCCACAGATGGAAAATTTGATAAACTGGATCTCATCAAAAGGAAAACTTTTGCTATGTGAAAAATTCTGTGAAGAGGATGAAAACACAAGCCAGACACTGGAAGAAAAGATGTATAAACCACATTTCTGACAAAGAACTAGTATCTAGGATAGGTTAAAAAAAAAAAAAAAAACCTCAAATCACAACAGTAAAACAAACAAATAACCTAATTACAAAATGGGCAAAAGTCATGAACAGACATCTCACTGGAGAAGGTGTGCAGATGCTCGAGAAGCACATGAAAACATGTTCAATATCACTGCCTATGAGGGAAGTGCAAATTAACATCACAATGGCTACCAATACACATCTATCAGATTGGCTGTAATAACAATAATACCACCACCACCAAATGCTGACAAGGATGTGGAAAAATTGGATGACTCATACATAGTTGGTGGGAAGGTAACATGGTACAGCCACTCTGAAAAACAGTGGCAGTTTCTTAAAAAATGAAACAAGCAACACACAACCAGCAGTTTCATTCTTAGGAATTTATGACACAGAAATGAAAACTTATGTCCTCACGTACAAAAAAATCTGTATATGAATATTCATAGCTTTATTCAAAATAGCCAAAACCTGGAAGCCTCATAATGTAGAAATCCTTCTATGGGTGAATGATTAAACAAACTGTGGTGCATCCTCCACATGGAATACTACTTAGCAATAAAAAGAAATTAACTCTTAATATCTGCAACAACTTAAATTAATCTCTATAAGAATTATACTGAGTGGAAAAAACCAAATCTAAAATGTTACATACTACATGACTGCATTTGTATAGCATTGTTTATGTGACAAAATTATAGAAATGGAAAAACAGATTAATGATGGTCAGAAGTTAGAAATGTGGTGGCAAGGGGCAGGGGGAGCCCAAGGTTGTAGGTTTGAGCTGTAACAGGTTAACATGAGAGATCCTTGAGGCAATGGAACTGCAGCTTCACTACATCAATGTCAATATCTTTGTTATGATATTGTACTGTAGTTTTGGAAGGCTTTACTACCAGAGAAACTAAGTAAAGAGTATAGGAGATTTTGTAATATGTCTTACAATTGAAAGTGAATTTACCGTTATCTCAAAATAGAATGTTTAATTAAATTTTTTAAAAAGACAGTAAGATGTAGAGATATTAAAGCAAGATCTTAAAATTACAGCCTAATCTAACAAATATCATCTACATTCTTCTCCAGTCCCTTTTTTTTGCCATTAGATCACAGTCTAATTAACCACTAGACTGAGTAACTTTAAGAAAGCAAGTTACAAGAGCCATTGGTAAGATTTCAAGCACAAAATCCCTTTCAGAGTGGAGATTCAGCCATGAAAATTAACATTCTCAGTACTATGGTTGGCAAGGAGAGTCTTATCAACATCTTGCTTATGTCTGAATAACAGATGAGACAATTGGCTCCCTTAAAATATTACCACCACCTGAGGACTGTAATTACAGTGGGAATGACTGTCACTCTGCTTATTCAGATAAAAGACGTGAAAAATACGTTTCTTGTTGTCATTCTCGTATTGGCAACTTCTTGCTTTTGTACATGCCCCAAGAATGTGCTCAGAAATTGAACATGATAAAGGTATGCAAAACTTATGCCTACTGCAAGAAAAAATATCTGCACCAAGAAAGATATTTTACATTGCCTCCATTTTCAGACCCAAACTTCGATGAAAGCATTTCTAACATTTTTTAAAAGGTGTTCATTTTCTTCACGGTTGAACCAGTATTTGCCTGGCTTATGTCCAAAAGCTGCTGAACGCAAGCTAAAGGTTCTTCAATTTCAGGTTGAAATTGAAGAAATGCCTGAAATTGACCCATCTGTATTAAGTCTAGGGGACTTTTTTCTCATTTCTTGTTTTTCTTTTGATTTATGCAGTAGTAAGGACAAACGAAAACATTGGTGCGTTAGAAGATAAAGAAAACTCAAATTTAGTTTACGAATAGGCAATCTATGACGACAAACTGTAACATACAAACACACAGTACAAAAAATAGTACGAAAGTTGAGAGTAATGTGTGTAATCAAGATCCTTCCTTTATTGTCATATATCAGGCCTCAGGGAGTCTCACCATGTGGTCCAGCATCACTCAGGATAATTGTTAAATATGCAGATTCCTAGAGAGAAATTCCAAAGTCTACTGAGTCAAAACCTCTTCAGGTGGGACCAGACAAATTTGCTCTCCACCATGTTTTCAGGTGTTTTATCTGTAATTTGTAAGTCAATGCCACAAATATTTATAAAGTACTTTTAGACGACGCTATGCCTCCCTCTTAGGGCTGCCGACAAAGACTTCTAAAAGTGCTTCAGGATGAGGGCATCTGAGATGGATGGCTTCCAAAAGGTGGCACATGATGGTCTTTGAAACAGAGCAGCAGGAGCTGCCATTCTGAGTTTCAGAGAGACACTGAAGGTGAAATGTAATCCATTAAACTAAACTCGAAATTTCAACTGCCAGCACACTGTTCTAAGAACACAACACCAGAAGAGCCACCAAGTTTCCAGACGACTAAAAGCTTATCCTAAATATCTCAGTATTTAGAGAAAATAAAGCAGGAAGATTTACTAAATACGGTAGCATGTGGGGACTACTTGGATTAACACTGGCATTGTTTCAAAGAATGACAATTTGACAGTTTGAAAATAATCCCATGCACTTAATAGTTTAGGGCAGTTTTTAAAAATTAATTCATTCAACTGTCTCCTTTATATTTTATATAAATATACTTGTCATTTATAGTATTATTTAGTTAACATCAAATTGACTTTTTAAAATCACATATTTTTATGTTTTTTTCCTTCTTTTTATTCAAAAGAGAAATCTTTTGAATTTATTCTTTTCTTCCTTCTTTTTATTCAAAAGAGAAATCTTTTATTCCAACTATAATAGTTTCACTGGCTATAAATAGTAGTTAATCCAGGCTGGATGTGGTAGTTCATGTCTGTAATTCCAGCACATTTGGAGGCCAAGGTGGGTGAGTTGCTTGAGCCCAGGAGTTCAAGACCAGCCTGGGCAATATGGTGAAACCCTGTTTCTATTTAAAAAAAAAAAAAAAAAAAAAGTGTGGTAGTGCATGCCTGTAGTCCCAGCTGAGGAAGGAAGATCACCTGAACCCAGGGAGGCTGAGGCTGCAGTAAGTCAAGATTGTGTCACCCTACTCCAGCCTATGTGAAGGAATCTAAAAAAAAAAAATAGGTCATCCTAATGTAAATACACTGTATGAGAATTCAATGACAGTAAAATTTCCACATTGAAATATCTCACCCCTTATACATTCATGTTTCTCAATTTAGGACAACTGCCATTTGGGGCTAGAAAACTTTATAGTTGTGGGGGTTGTCCTGTACATGGCAGGACGTTTAGTAGCACCTCTGACCTCCACCCACTAAATGCCCATAGCAAATTTTCTTACCTCCACTGAAAACTAAAATTGTCAAAAATCCTCTGGGGGGCAAAATGAGAACCACTGCCACAGCTAAATGCATGCTGATCTGAAATTGTATATGTGTCTTTGTGAATATCTTCAAAGCCTCTGATTTGAACAAGTCAATCCCCACAAGCCATTGTCAAAGCTTAAGCAGATAAGCACATCACACAGTTCCAACAACCTGAGTGGACAGACAGCAGATTTAGTAGTGGTACATGAAAATCTCATTCAGCCTGTACTTTGTTGTTTGTGGTGATGGTTTTATTATACTTAATTTTCAATCTTAAATTGTCACCAATCCATGTCTAATTTGTTCTACTTTTCCTTTGTCTTTTCTTCCTTTAAAATTTGACACTCTTAATAATTGCTTAGCCCTGGTTTAAAATCTCTAATATTTTGTATTGGCCTATTTTCCTAGTAAAGAATATTATAGTAGGTTTACCAAAATTTCCAGTTCCAAAAAGCAGCTGAAACAATTAAGAATTTGCTTAGAATTCCTAATTTTACTGTAATAGTAAGCCTTCACAATGTCTTGAACAGAGTCAAAATTATACTTCTAAAGGATTCAAGGTCAGTTATGAAGATAATGGCAAACTTTGATCACAAAATATCACGCAAATTATAGAGAGTAAGACAGGTCTGCTTAAGCCTTTATGATCTACCACAGGAGCTGGCAAACTTTCTGTAAAGAGCCAAAGAGTAAATGTTTTAGTCTTTGAGAGTCCCAAGGTCTGTATTGCAACTACTCAACTCAGCAGATACAGCAGGAAAGCAGCCATAGAATATATGTAAGTGAATGGGTGTGGCAACCCTCTAATAAAACTTTATTTACAAAGCCAAGCAGTGGGCCAGATTTGGCCTATGGGCCATAGTTTGCCAACCTCTGGTCTATGGTAGTATTTCTCAACTCTTTAAGCTCAGATCTCATAGAAATCTGTTTGACAAATCTCTCCAGGAAGAAATAAAAGTTATTATGCCTTTGGCGGAATCCCTATACATTCCACATCTCTCCACAAGTCAAGATTCTACTCCAATCAAATTATATTAATATGTTGACTTGAGGCTTTTTCAACCCCCTCCACCAAATGTCTGGTCTCCCTATCCACTACTGGGGAGTCACTGTTCTGCAATTAATGTGGATGCCATCCCGAAGAGCACGTTCTCATGCAGACCCATTAGCAAACCTATCTCTAGCACTGGGCTGCAGTTGGGTTTCTATAGCCTATGAAGTAAAGGCACAATCTAACTAAGTAGTTGAAAATTGTTTTCCATTTTGCTAGGATTCTCTTTCTGCAATCACATAGACTTTTTCTTCTCAGAGCATTCTCTCCAGACTCTAAAGATATATATCCTCACAGTGCTGACTGGATTAGCCTCAGTTCTCATATGCTACTCCTATTTGCACCTACTTTACAAATCAAATCAAATATTTTTCTTAGGCAGGATGTTAATATCAATGCCTACCTAGCATTGGCTGAACTCTTTTTCTGTGCACTGTGGAATGCTGAGCCCTTTATGTGCATTATTTCAATTAGTCGTCCCAACATTCCTGTTTGGCAGATTCTATTATTATTCCTATTTCACAGATGAGCAAATTTTGTTTTAGCGAGGTTAAGCATATTACTCAATGTCAAAAACTAGTAGAACTATGCCAGGGTTCCAACCTTTGTTTGCCTGAATCTGGAAAATAAGCTCTTAAGCACTACTCCAGGATCTTTCTCAGAAAAGTTGTACTCTTAGGGATGCATAAACTCATGCTGATGGTCGATCCATCTGTAAGAAGTTTATTTTCACACTTACCATGATCTAAAAAGAGACACTTAGTTGTAACCATATGCTCTTTCGTCTGGACGACTACTTTATAGATAATCTATTTCAGTGTGACATTTGCATTTGTGATTTTAAGTTCACTCACTGGCACTAAGTGTTCACCCACGGTGATAGTTTTGAAGGGTTTTTTTGTGAAGCTGGGGTCTTAAGACGTTAATCCAGGACACCATGTATCCTAGCAATCTGCCATAAGTATTTGCTTTGAAAAAAACTCCATATTATCTCTCCTTAAGTGACAACATAGTCAGTGTCTTTGACAGAAGCACAGGAACCCAAGCTAAGTATTTTTCTAACTATATTAGAATTAGATGTTACCTCACGCAATTTCTCAATTCTTCTTAGACTTCCTTATTTCTCTCTCAGCCTCTTCCTCTTCATTTGCCATGGTGGTGGCAAACTAGTGTTCAGGCTAAGTGACTCCCCACTGGCCTGGATAGTCCACTACCTGGGGCTGACCAGTCACTTCTCTATGAGTGCCCAACCCTCCCATTTGGCTGACACTATTGTCTCAGGCTCCTCTGTCACTTTCAGGCTTTTCAATAGGCACATAAAATGGTGTGGGTTGATACAATCTAGAAATCAAGGGTGGAGATGTTAACCATGGAGAATCAGAAGATAGGAGCTTGCCCCACAGGTAATACTCCTCCATTCCATCTGCCATTTTCAGTAAATTCCTCCTGCAATATAAGAGCAAAACTATCTTTGCAAAAATTATGACAGTGAAAGGGATTTGATCTAATCAGCTCCCATCTTGCCTTTAACCTCAAAACCGCCCTTAGTCATCCTTGGGCTTGGGCCAACCTAACATTGGGAGAAATTTAGTTTATGATCTAAATGATAATCGCTTTTCTTCAGAACTAAATGGCTTTTGTAAAGCTTATGAAAGACCACCAGGTTAGGAGAATGAGAGGAGCTATTCCGCTAAGACGTAGGTATAAAGAATTACCAGCCATTATTCTGGCAGTCACAAGGTTTGCAGCTTCTTCAATTACTCCTGCAGATAGCACCACTAATGTAGAGCCTAAGATTGGCCCTTTGAGTTATCTTTTCAGGCTTTTGCATGGCTGACCACCAATAGCCGCACCCAGATTCATGACTCTTGACTCAAATGATTCTGTGGTCCCCACCCAGCAGTGGACTCAGTGCACAAGGACTGTTTTCCTCACTCCCTTGATTGCATCCACAACCAATCAGCAGCACCCATTCCTTTGCCCATTAAACTAACCTTGAAAAACCCTAGCTTCCAAATTTTCATAGAGGCTCTTGTCTCCTGTTCAGCCAGGTCTGTGTGAATTAAACTATTTCTCTATTGCAATTCCTCTTTCTTGATAAATTGTCTCTACCTGGGCAGTGATTAAAATGAACCCATTGAGCAGTTACAAGAGCATTGGGCTGGAGGATCTCTGAGGCCAAGAAGGCTAGAAGTTTCCAGTCCTATGAATGACTCTTTCATGACAGGATTTCATAGTTGGTGCTTGAAGACTGCAAAAGAGTGAGTTCTATGGCCTCCCCCAATCATAATATACAGGCTGCTACCAATTCTACTTACCAAAATAATGAGCTGGGTCAGAATCAAGTATTTTATGAAGGGAAAAGAAGATCTTTTTAATGAGTAAACAACATGATTCTATGCCTAAGATGCATGGATGCCCTTCATTTGTAAGGAAAGAAATGCTAATTTGGAGAAAATTGCACAGTGGGTATGAAGATACATTTTAAATTCACTGTAAAGAAAAATACCAGCAAAAATGGGATAATTAATCATAAAATAAAATATGTAGAAAGAGAATTAAAAATACCTAAAAATCCACAGGGAATAAATTAGCTATGTCAACACTTTACTGGTGGTGAGGTAAATCAGCACAACCTTTCTAGAGGCAAAATTATGTCTTCAGTTTGACCCAGAAATACTACTTCCAGGAACTTCCCTTTGAGGAAATAATTAAGGAAATAAGCACATATATGGAAATAGGGTTATTTGGATAAAAAACTGGAAATACTCTAAATGTTTCAGAGGACTGGTTTAATTAATCATGGCAAATCTGCAACCTCAAGGTTACCATCATTGAAAATGATGTTGTAAAATAATATGTATACCATAGAAAACACTATGAGTAAGCTATTAAGCATATAAAGAAGTTTGTCCCTGCTTTTTAATCTGTTTCTCTTCTAATTTATATACGTATACACTCATTCCGTAAATAAGGTGCAGGTTACAGTTGCTCACACAAAATATGAGCTATATTTATTCCTCTCCTTCCCTCTCCTCTCTCTCTCTCTCTCTCTCTCTCTCTCTCTCTCTCTCTCTCTCACACACACACACACACACAC